>NC_056726.1:1942507339-1942529839 GCF_019279795.1 Protopterus annectens
AACTGCCAAATCATGTGTAATGCAAAATGAATAATCCTGAATGTGTGGACTGGCATCACTGGCAGCAGTTACCATGACTCACATATCGGCGCATGTCCTAACTGTACCAGATGTTTGCTAGGGAGATATCCCACAGGGGCATTTACTAGGGGATGCAGGCTATACACTGGAACTGTAGCTGATGACACCCATCTGAAATGCGCACACACACACCCATGGAAGGATGCCATAATGAGGGATATGTTCAAACAAGAAATATCATAAAGGATGTGTTTGGGCTGCTAAAGTCATGGTTCTAGTGCCTTGATACATCTGGGAAAGGCCTGAAGTACGATCCATGGACACGTACAGAAATATTCACAGTATGTGAAAATGCTACACAACATGATCCTGAGAAAACAGCTTCAGCAGGATCAGGAAGGGAAAGGGGCACACATCCCACCACCAATACCAAAGTCAACACAGCCACAGGCAGATGAGGAGTTACAGGGGAACTACCAGCTGCTGTGGGTGTAGGCAGATGTAGGCTAAGAGACAATGCATAACACATGCACTTATTACCTAGGGGCCTAAAACTTCCCTCCTACTCACATACATATACTAACATTGATGCCAGGCAACTCATAAAACCTTTTTCTCCCCATGTATTATTCACTGTATACTGTTTGCATCAGACAGAGTCAGCCCTGAACTAAAACTCTGTCAACTGCTGCATTTACAAGGTAGGTCCTGAACCTGGAGTGTATTGTTTAATAATATGACTTTGTGGCATATCCTTGTATTTCATTACTTGGTCTGGTATGCTTGTAAAAAGTGTGAGATATGCACAGAACTTACTCTGATATGTGACAGCAGAGACTTATTTGATTTATGTGTTCATTATTATGTAGTTGGCCTCAGACATCAAAGATTCATGCAGTCAAAACTCTCAAAAGTTCTGATAGTCACTGCATGCCCTCAGTTTAGCACCATATGTTTGTACTTGAAAATAATTGAAGAAAGAAGGTAAAAAATAATGATACACATTGTAATTTCTGACTTCACAACCCTCACAAAATCATTCACTATAAAATTGGGAAATTATGATGCTATCAACTGTCTAACTTCTCAAGGCCAGTATAAGTCAAAGGTACAATTACCAGTTCAACACCACAAATGTAGACATACTAAGCACTAAGTTAGCTATGCACCCTGAGCATCAGACACAAAACTTTTGTACCCCTAAATCCAAAAGATAGAAAACAAGGATATGGGACAGTTATCATCACTTGCATAGGGTGTTGGGTAGGGGGGACAGGAAAACTAGGCTAACACAAAAGGTCAGTGAGTGTGTGTGTGTGAGTAAGAAAGAGAAGAAGGCACATGTGGTTAAACCAATAGATGGCCAGTGAGACAAAAAGAGTAACTGTTGTGAGTGTCTGTAGAGGTCCTCCAGGTGAAATTGGTGTGCGAGTGTCTGCATGAACACAACCAAGCTCTGTGCTGGTTCTGTGTCTTGATATGTCAGACAGGTGTGAGCCATGTATAGTAGAGGTGGCACTTCATTGTTGTTATCCCTGACAGCCAGAACTGGCTGTGCCAGGAGTTGCACTGGCATCTCCATGTCCAAGATCAGATGCAGTGCTGGTAACTGAACTTGACTGATATCTGCTAGATGACCTCCCTTCACGTGGATACCCAGGACCACAACCCCATGGCTTGCCATGTCTGGGTGTGGACAGCACACTCGCTGATTGAACAGTGGAAGTACTGCCACTATTGGAGCATGATCAGGCATGGCCACATTGGCTGACAGGAGATGATGTGGCTGATCTACGACCGTGTGGATGCCATTCCACTCCCAGTAGATGTTCCATCACAGACATTGCTCATTCCATGACAGACCCCTCTCGGTACATCACAGAACCCTTTGTCCCAATGTGTTATTCATCCGATCAATTGAATCGGCAACAAGGTGGAGGCAGTCGTGAATGTTAGACTGTGCTACATCCACAATCCTGAGTATTTATCTCCAGCACCTATAGGAACATGCCTGTGGGTCCATGACAGCCCTAAACATATGTTGAGTGGCATAGGAAGAGACATCTGCAACAGGTGGAGGAGGGACAGCAGACCCCCCCCCCGAGCACCCCTTTCAATCCTTCTGTGTAGCACCTCAGCCACACTTTGGTTATGGCCAGACTCAACATACTCTGATGTAGCCACACTTTTCTGATTAATGTCATCACCCTCTTCTGTCCAATATCTGTGGGCTCACTGGACTGGGTAGGCATAGGCCTACTGGCTGTGTCTGATGAAAATGCAGGGGATGGATGTATGTCAACCTCAGTGTCAGATTCAACCTCTGCACCCCCTGACTGTGCCTCCCTTTGGCCACCACCATCATCATCATCATCATCATCATCATCATCAGAGTCTGCTGATACACTGACATCAGGTGTCACAGGGTATACACTTCCACTGTCATGATCACCTGTGACAAAAAAGCAAGAAACACAGGAATAAATTGATGCCTGCACTACTACAGTGCAATATATGCTAAGAAACTAACAATTTTACCACTATGACAGACAGTACAACAATGCACACAACAGGCCTGAGATCAACATCACACACTACAATGTTTGCCTTAACATCTGCAGATTAAATCCTCCTCTGTAGTCCAGACAGTCCTGGAAGAAGTTAAGCAAGAGGTAAGAGCAGCATCATCACAATTAACAATAACAAAAGGAGTAATACATTTACCCCTTTATGTGTCTATTAACTATAATTTCAACAGGAACATGGCTGACAACTGTAATCTAAGCTTATAACTGTAGTAATCTTTAATCCCCCCCCAAAAAAGACGTGACACAGAATTAACTTACTGATTTAAATTATTTTACTATACAGCAGTATACAACTGTTCAGACAGCAAAGCCTACCTGGAAGTTGCTCCTAGGATGTGCTTGCTGTCTTGGAAACTATTGCTGTGACATCCAGGGCATGCTGTACTGTGCTCTCTCTTTTTTTTATTCATTTGCCAGTGTTCGCTCAATGCTCCACTTAGTGCAGGCATTGAAGATGGGGACAAATGAATGGCAGGTTTGGCTGTGCTTATGCAGTTGGTGCAAAGCACAGCAATGCACAAACTAGCCCACCCAGGAAGCAGACAGGACCCAGACAGCCAAAAATAGAAACCGGGTGCATTCAATTAATACTACTGGGCCTGCTGCAAACGTGCTAAGCAACATTGCAATGCAGTTAACAGCGAGACCTTCAGAATGATGAGTAAAATCAGGAATATCCTGTAATTAATCCTGTGGCAGCAGGTGTTAGTGTAGGGCTGGAGTACAAATGGTCCTGGGTTCTACTACAGGGTGTGCAACCTTTGTTTTACTGTTGTGATATTGCAGTTTATAGCAATGAACTGCAACTTAGACAAGTGTTTTCTCAACCCTCTCGTGACACCAGGTGTAAGTGTAGGACTGCCATAGCCATGGTCCTGGGTTTCACCACAACAATTTCCATACCCTTTTACTTTTGTTCCACTTCCCATTATGTATTATCACATTATTACGAAATGCATGACTGTGGGAATACTGTGTACTATATTCCTGTAAGTATATTTCTGCTATCTGGACTGGAATGGCCTTCACATTTACCTAAAACACATACACAATTGCTTCTACATCCAATAACTGACAAAATTACAACTGCAATTATGTCATTTCTCACTGCTTGCCACTTTTGCGCAGCAGTTGCCATCACCCAAACATGGTGCTAGAAGGTCTGCATGGCCGAGCACTGTATTTGCTTGATGGTAAGTGATGCGCAACATTTTCAAACCATGTGCACAGTCCTAGTAAACATGATAATTGGAATTGGTGGGAAACCATCCGTCTCTATTGCTCTAGAACCAGGAGTCATGGTAGACATGGCAGGCATTTCTGGAGATGGTGTGACATTTAGGGCACAGAGATGGGGTGTACAGGAGTCCAAGAATTTTATTGGACTCCTAGTTAAACACCACAATGGCAGGCTGTCATGGGGGGAGGCTATTCTGGCTCCCAGTATAAATCTAAAGCTTGTAATAGCTTGGCTTGGGTTGTATCCAATGCCACTGGTATCCCACGTACTGGTGAACAATGTAAGCATCACTTTAAAGGCCCATGTCAGAGGAAGAGGGATACCCTCAATGATTGGAATGAGGAATTTAGGACTGTGGACATCCCACATATATGTACATATCAACTACAGAGAGTACTTGTAAGACCTTTGAAAACTGAATACAGGCAAGGCTGGTATTCATAATGGTATTCTGTTCTGTTCTGTTTTTTTTCTATAGTTGCCATGGAAAAGGAGGTTAATGCAAGACCAATGGGGCTAGATTGGCAAGGGTGAGGGAAGCATGTGGTATATATGCAGCAGAACAGTAGTGTTATTGTAGTTTTAGAAGTTAAAGATAGCTTTTTTGGTATTTTATAGAGTTGTATCAAATTGAGCATGCATATCTCAACTGTAAAAGCAAGCATGCATGCGTTAGTCTGTAGCACAAACCGAGAGTACAATATCAGACTTTAGTCAGAGCTTGTGGGTTCAAATACAACACTTTCCAACTATACAATACTATTAATTCTTCAATTATGTGTAACTTGAAGGTTTAAAGTAAAAGCTCTTTACCAGTGGCACACATGCCCTGATGTAAACTGTAATCTGTATAACTGGAACATGAATATGTGCAATATATGCATATGTCAAGGAGGACTTGCTGCAATCTGTAGTAAAGTGTGTATCTGTTAGGAGCTGGTAGTCTTAAAAGTAAAATTTATCTGATAGGAGATGGTAGTCTTAAGAGTAAAGGTTAAGATAACAGAGTCAAATAATTGTATTAATGCATTGTATGCTACATATGAAAGTACTAATCTTATCTCTTTTTTGGTTCTTACCACAACCCTTATCTCTCTTTTTTAATTTAGTTTCAATTTTGTTTCTTTTTTTTTTCATTTTTTGTTTTATTTTATATTAGGTTGGACACTAACGAGGGAGAAAAGGACCTGTACCGATTGGCTAGACAGAGGGACCGAGCTAGGAAAGATGTGCAGCAGGTAAAGGTGATAAAGGATAATGAGGGAAACATACTTACAAGCAAGGAGAGTGTGTTGAGCAGATGGAAAGAGTACTTTGAGGGGTTGATGAATGAAGATAATGAGAGGGAGAGAAGGTTGGATGATGTGGGGATAGTGAATCATGAAGTGCAATGGATTAGCAAGGAGGAAGTAAGGATAGCTATGAAGAGGATGAAGAATGGAAAGGCTGTTGGTCCAGATGACATACCCGTGGAAGCATGGAGGTGTTTAGGTGAAATGGCAGTGGAGTTTTTAACCAGATTGTTTAATGAAATCTTGGAAAGTGAGAGGATGCCTGAGGAATGGAGAAAAAGTGTTTTGGTACCGATTTTTAAGAATAAGGGTGATGTGCAGAGCTGTAGTAACTACAGAGGGATTAAATTGATCAGTTGCAGCATGAAGTTATGAGAAAGAGTAGTGGAAGCTAGGTTAAGAAGGGACGTGATAATTAGTGATCAGCAATATGGTTTCATGCCAGGAAAGAGTACTACAGATTTTTTCATAGATTCATAGATTAGTACTAGGCTAACTGTCCTCGGGGACCATTTTAAGTCTAGCCAATTACCCCATGTGAGAATCAAACCCTGCACCTTGTGTTTTTAAGGTAAGCACCTTAACCATTACACCAACCTCCCACCCCATGCGATGCGATGTTTGCTCTGAGAGTGTTGATGGAGAAGTACAGAGAAGGTCCGAAGGAGTTGCATTGTGTTTTTGTAGACTTAGGAAAAACATATGACAGGGTGCCTAGAGAGGAGTTGTGGTACTGTATGAGGAAGTCAGGAGTGTCAGAGAAGTATGTAAGAGTGGTACAGGATATGTACGAGGGTAGTGTGACAGTGGTGAGGTCTGCAGTGGGAGTGATGGATGCGTTTAAGGTGGAGGTGGGATTACATCAAGGATCAGCTCTGAGCTCTTTCTTATTTGTAATGGTGATAGACAGGTTGACAGACAAGATCAGACAGGAGTCCCCCTGGACTATGATGTTTGCAGATGACATTGTGATCTGTAGTGAGAGTAGGGAACAGGTGGAGCAGACACTGGAAAGATGGAGATATGCTCTAGAGAGAAGAGGAATGAAGGTCAGCAGGACTAAGACAGAATATATGTGTGTGAATGAGAGGGAGGATAGAGGAATGGTGAGAATGCAAGAAGTAGAGGTGGTGAAGGTGGATGAGTTTAAATACTTGGGATCAATAGTTAAGAGTAATGGTGAGTGTGGAAGAGAGGTGAAGAAGAGAGTACAGGCAGGATGGAGTGGGTGGAGAAGAGTGTCAGGAGTGATTTGTGACAGACAAGTACCAGTAAGAGTGAAAGGGAAGGTCTACAAGAGGGTAGTGAGACCAGCTATATTATATGGGTTGAAGACAGTGGGATTGACAAAAAGGCAGGAGTTAGAGCTGGATGTGGCAGAGTTAAAGATGTTAAGATTTGCAATGGATGTGACGAGGGTGGACAGGATTAGGAATAAGTATATTAGAGGGTCAGCCCAAGTTGGAAGGTTTGGAGACAAAGCCAGAGAGGCAAGATTACATTGGTTTGGACATGTGCTGAGGAGGGATGCTGAGTATACTGAGAAAAAAGATGCTAAGGATGAAGCTACCAGGTAACAGGAAAATAGGAAGGCCTAAGATAAGGTTTATGGATGTGGTGAGAGAGGACATGCAGGTGGTTAGTGTGACAGAGCAACATGCAGAGGACAGAAAGAAATGGAAACAGATGATCCGCTTGTGGCTGCCCCTAACGGGAACAGCTGAAAGATGATTATTTTATTATGTGTTGTCAATATGTGTCAATGTCTTCCATGTGTACCACATCACAAAATGCTCCACAGCAACACAGCGCAGCTGGGTAGGCCTGTCCAACAAGATCCACCAGGCCCCACTCCATCGAACCAGACACCATTGCAAACATGTCTGGGAGCCAACCTGGAAGCACCACCTCTGATGCCCATGAACTCCCTCAGGTAGTCCTACCCTGGAGGCTAGTCCAGTGGTTCCCTCCAGGACCAATGGCAGAAGTGGTGAGTTTATCACTTGCATCAAGTTGCCAGGGATGGTGCATAGAGTTGTGCACCACACTGTTGGTGCATGCCTATGCAGACTAGACAGGCTGCTCTCCATCATTGTGTGTAGTATTAGTAGGAGGTGAAGGAGACATCAACTGCTCCTGGCAGTGGTTGAGTGAGGTGACAGTGATAACAGCTCTGTGAGTGAGTACTTGATTCTCACTGTCATCCAGCTTGATGACCATGGGTTGTAGATGTCCCCACCCTCACCCCAACCATAGTGTCCACCAACCTCTTATGTCCATCATCATCCTTGTGTCTTGTCTTGTTTGTCTTGTCTGTCTCCAATTGCTTCCTCACCAACTCAACTTCCAGGACCTAGACATACCTACGTCCTTTCCCCAAAATTCATCTCTCTCTCTCTCTCTCTCTCTCTCTCTCTCTCTCTCTCTCTCTCTCACTCTCAAATAAATAAATAAATAAATAAAACAAAATGGGCACCTGTCCCATAAAAAATATTGTCTCATATATAGCTCTCCATTTCACACATGTGTCTAGTATGAACCTATGAACCTATGAACCTATGAACCATGCAACCTCAGTGTCACTGCTCGACAGAGGCACAGCAAAATAATGGGTATAGTTCCCCATACTAAAGGGGTGGCGTAAGCCACAAAACAATGGGCTAGGCTTGTAAATACCCTCGGGCAGATAGCCTAGTATGAACCTATGAACCTATGAACCTATGAACTTGGTTTGGTCAAATTGTCTATACAACATGATTGTGTTGTGGTCACCCCTTTCTCTGGAGGTGACAGTCCAAATTCAGCTAATATTTTGCATATAATTGCAGTTTTTACTGTTGAAGAAATGGATAGCTGTGGATCTTTCCTACCTCCCTCCTGCAAATTCCTGTACTGCTTTCCATTTGTTCATCGCCCTGCTTGCTCCCCATTTCACTACTGGCCTATCTTCCCCATTTATTTTCTTTAATGCATTATTGCACAGTAATGCACACTGTATACCAACATGCAGCAATAGTAATGCAAAAGTAGTTAAAAGTATTAGATTCAGTTGTATTCAAACTAAGTACCATCTGGCCCCAAAAAGGAATGCATCTCTGCATTAGCTGCTACAGAGTCAGTTAAGTAGAAGGTGTATTCCAGAGGCTCAGTACTAACTGTCAGACTTTAGCAATGCTGGAGAAGCATTGGATCCCTTCACATGTTGGTATCCATGTTTGCATGAAGGTGCACAAAGACATTTAACAGCACTGCACTATGCCAACACAAAGTAAAGCATCTCGTAGAAACAATTCATGTCATTGCATTATCACTCTGTAATGAAAAGTATTTTAAAGTATGACATACATCTGTATTTGAACCCAGCACCATCTGGCCCAAAAAAAGGAATGTATCAATGCATTAACATGTGCTGCCACAGAGTCAGTTAAATGACAAATGCGTTTCATAGATTCAATACTAATTGTCAGACTTTAGCAATGCAGCTCACATTTGTGCACTGTTTAGCTGTGCACAGGCATGTGTATCTCGCATGCATATACACTTTGCTAACCGTCGCACAAACCCTTTGCTCACCGTGCTATGGAAAACTATATATTATGCTGTATTACTGCTGTTTACTGTCCATTTCCTTTGTATGACATGAAATTACATGTAAACACATTACACACTGAGGGCCCTATCTAACTATATGTCATATATTTAAAATACATCCATATCTTGGCACCCCCCAGCACTACATCCTTGGGGTCTCAGTACTTTTTCCACACATATATCAACCACACTACAAAATATAATAAAAAATGTTTGCTATGCAATGCACATCAGTCTGGTAAACTGCAGAACTACAACTGTTGACCCATACACCTAAAAACCTTTATCTGCAAGGCTATAGCCATAGGAACATAGGTGACCTTCAACACACTTGGCCCTATGCATTTTGGTTTTGTCAAGGGTTGAGCTTGTTTATTGATCCATGTGGACTTCTTGGATATTGTCACAAAATACCTGGATGAGGGATAATACCTATGTTAAGTTATCTAAGCCCACTAACACTATCAACCATTCACATCTAATAATGAAGATCTCCCATCTGGGAATTAGGCCATACAGTATTAGATGTATAGCCAAGTGGCTCAATGACAAAACACACACTCTCAAAGATGGGGACTGCACCTCCACCACTAGCCCACTCACCAATGGAATACCAAAGGATCTGTGCTGGGCCTCAACTATTTGGAAAATACTTCCTTGAAGCACAAGAAACAGTAGATGGACCATGGTTTACCAAGTCTGCAGATAACTGAACACACACATATAGAGTCCCCCAATGATGGTAACATATTACAGAAGGGGCTGACACAGAGTAATGATTGGTGCCAAACTCATGGATTGAACTTTAAAGCATAAAATGACTCTTTCTCACCTTTGTCAGTGAAGTACCCCTGCCAAATATGCTATACATAGCACATCCCTAAGCTCAAACACAGTGTTGTGAGACTTGGGAACACATATTGATAGCAATCTACACTTTCATTACTATGTGCCAATAGTGGTGGCACACACAGTCTGCATTGTACACATCATACATATGGACATTACATCCAAGACCAGGGTAGTCATACCAATGCTGTACTCTATCTTTATCACGCTAATAATGGAATGCAATGCTCACATCTGTCTGTACCTCAACAAATAAGTCTATATCACATAAACAAAAACCCAAATGATCGAACAACTATCTATCAAACCTTTTTGATCGAAACCTCAAGCCATTGAATGGACTTTTAATCAAAAATTTTCCCAGGACAAAACAATGGTTGGCCAGTTAAATCCCCTGTATGTGTGATTGTGTTTAAATCCTAGGCTAGAACACAATAGGCAGAATGCACTGTCTTTCCTTCATCCAGACCTATGACATGGAATCAATGGGATGTAACAACATCACAGATCACCTATGGTGTAACTCAGCACATACACCTTCATGATACGGTTGAATACACAGTCCAACACACCCTCCACATGGCCTATGTTCCCATAGAAGGGTGTACATCAACATGCATCCACCTGAGTTGGGGGGAAGGCACCTGCTGCATGCATGTATAGAGATATCATGACTCTCCTCAACTGTGAGATACACAAACATGTCATCATGGACCTTTTCTATAGGTACACTAGTAATAATCCAAGTCTGTGCAACAGACCTGTGTGAATTATTAATGCTACATCAGGTCTGTTACATCTGCTAGATGTCCACAAATAGGTCATCAAGTCCATGAATGATGACAATATCATCTTATGGAACTTGAACTGTTCAGGGCATTTGAAACAAATCCACACTGAGGTATTCAATCAACACTGTCATATGTGGCCATAAACAGCTATATCACCGAATGGGTAGACCTGTGTATGACATACGTGGCATCTCACTATGTTGAAATGTGTGATGTGACATATATGTCAGGTCCAGTGATCTAGTCGGTACATCAGGGATGTCTGCTAGGCCATTTCCTGTCCATTAGTTAAGTGATGCACATCACAGATGACATACACATGCTGTGTCCAAACAGCTGCCTGAAGGACTAAAGCTTGTGGGCAAACATTGACTCCAATTGTGATTTTATTATAATACAGACAGTATCAGCATGGACCAAAAACTGCTGCCACACCCATGACAACACCTACATTGAAAATAAACATATATGGATTTGTTGAATCAGGAAACAGACACACCACTCAAGTATAATGTGGACATCACACCTTATAATCAGACCAATAGATATGTTACCCATGTCCTGGGGTATAGGGTAAGTGTCACTTCAACCAGCATGTAGTCACAGTGCTGACTATTCCCTTGAATGTAACACAAGTATTGGTATATGAAGAACATGCACATCGGAGGTCATAATAACTTCATGGCTCCCAGCCTTCATCACACCAATACCTGTGTACAATGCGCCCTTCTTCATGTACCTCCCTACACATCTTCCAGTGATGTGTAACTGAAGTTTACCACCTTTGTCACAGTGCACTGTCTCACAACTTATTGGCCATACCTAGGAATTCTTATTATTATCTTATTCTTATATATATATATATATATATATATATATATATATATATATATATATATAGTTATTTATAAAAAAAGAAGTAAAAGCTGAAACATTTGTGGACATTCAGAAATCATTTAGCTGGAACACTCGGTGCCTTTAAGGGATCATTTGCATATATCCCATGGGCCTCCAGTACAGGAGGTTTAAGGTACCACATAGTGAAAACTGTGGCTTGGCTGGGTTTTTCTTGCAGTTTATATATATATATATATATATATATATATATATATATATATATATATATATATAGCTATATATAGTTATATATACATATATACATACATATATATATAAATGTGTATACATATATATGTGTATATATATATATATATATATATATATATATATATATATATATATATATGTATGTGTGTGTGTGTGTGTGTGTGTGTGTGTGTGTGTGTGTGTGTGTGTGTATGCACAGAGAGTGTATCAACTATGTAAGACAAACTGCCATTGTCTTTGCTTTAACAATATCAAAAAGCTTGTAATCATGGTTCAAAGCAGAAATTGGTTATTGGAAGAGGCACATGTAGAATCCTTCCCTGGTTTCAAAATAACAGACACCACTGTTTGCTTCAGTTGGCCTAGCATTTCTTAATGGTGTGGTTAAGGGATTTAATTACTGTTTTTAAATTACTTTTATAATGATGAAGTTGAGATCCTTTATGGATGGTGAGGAGCTTTTCTCTTTTTTGTTACAGGGTATAGTGATGTGGGAGTGTCACCATGTGGGTTGAGTTTTAAACTTGTCATTATGTTCGCACTGGATCAGTATGAATGCTTCAATACATTGATCTAAGAGAGAGACAGAGTAAAATGTATAGGTGTAGGCAGTAGCTACAAGTACAAGGTTTACTGGGCAGCTATCCCATTTGAGATTGTTAGTACTCTTTGTTTTGGAATAATCCATGAAAGAAGAAGTGTTATTAGGGCCAATGAAGTAGGCCACAGTAAAGTGAAAAGGTTTGATAAGGGAGCAGATAAAAAGTGGGGTGATGCTAGTGGAGGATACTCATGAGGACATTATATACAAGACTAACAACTGGAGTGTGGCACATGGACAATTTGGTTAATTGTATTGGTATTTTCAAAGCCCAGAAAGCTCTGGGTAAATTTATTGCTGATGGTATACACTAGCCAGTTTATGAAGTTAACCATAAGAGAGGTATATGTATTCTTCATGATTTGAAAGATCCATAGTCATGGTTCTATAATTGATTCCATATTTATATCATACGGACTCTGGCAAGAAACAGTGGGTTTATGATTAAGTATGGATACTGCTCAATGGTTGTCAGTGAATTTAAATGCATGATCTCCATTTTGCCCTGGACCAGATGGAATGTTAATACTATGCTGGAACCAAATTTCAGTAGTTACACAAATGGTGATGACCTCAAGGGTAAGGAAGGCCTCAAGTTCATACATTTTGTTGTTTAGTCATCTGGCATTCAGAAGTGCTACCTTGATGGTATTTGTAATGGGATATGCAATGTGAGTATGGCCTAATATAGGCAAATGTGAGGGCCATCTCTGACAATGTCAGGAGAGAGGGATGTTCTTCTGATCATTTTAACCCAGACACTGCTCTAGAATTGCATCAATTTACTAAACAATTTTGAAGCATTCAAATCATTGTTGGTGAAGGCAGAATGATGCTCAGTGCTGCGAACTTGTCTTCTTTGAAAACATGAGTGAAGAACTCCACAGCATCCTTTTGCATCTTATCTGAAGTGGAATGCTAATACTGTTCACCCCCCATGGGCAATGACAGTATTAATCATATCTGTGGTGGTGTTGGGAACTAAAGGCCTTAGTGACATCCCTAATCCTAGCACTAGAAAGAATTCTAATGGCCAACATACCCCTTGAAAGCCTGATAAATGCTATGTCTGTATGTTTTACAATGACATCATTAGTGATTGAGATGTTTCTGGGATGTGCTATAGGTTTATTGGACTTAAGGGTATAAGTTTGTAGCACATATAACACCCAGTAATAGGAAGCATGGCTGCAGGTGTGGATGTGATGTCAGTATTTTGATTAGGTAGCTGAAGCATGCTATGCAGTGGTGTAGCTAGAGTTTGTGCCACCTAGGGCTGTCTTTGAGTTTGCCACCCCTCCCCCCTCACAAAAATCATAGTCATATGGGCCCCCCATACACCCCCCCCGCAGCCATTCCAGTGGCCCATTATTTGGTTATTTCTCCCCGTTTACCATAAACACTGTAATACGCATACTGCTTTATGCTTTACTTCTACAATGATTATTTGGATTTAATTTAAAAAACTTTTATTTTAAATGTTATAGCACAAACACTGATAGACATTTGCTAAACAAAGCAATACAGTCATACAATGAAAACAGACTTAGCATTAAAGCTTCTCTGCCCTTGAAACTCACATTCACTGAAACAGCATTGAAACCCACATTCAAAGAAAATACATCTGGCCAGTGGCAGATAAAGTTTACCTTTGGGCTCTTTTCAAATCATAGGTCCTTTGTACACATATTTAAGACCATGCAAACATACATGTGTTCTTTGATTCACCTTCCTGGTTGTATTAAATTATATTCCTTGTTTAATGAAGCACACTTGTTAGAGCATGTTTTAGATTTATTGCTTTGAACATTTTTCCAGTAAGCAATGAAACAAAATATATGAGTCAATAATGACAAAACTGCCCAGTTCAGAACATTTCCATCATAAAATCTACTCAAACTTCTGTCATTACAATCCACCAACATCAGTAAATATGCACAATCTCTGCCGAAGTAAAAGTCATCTAAATAATTCCATATTAAAGATATCTGTAACTAAGAGGTTGCTGCTAGCAAGTAACTTTATATCATTGTTTCATCTACAAATAAAGTGTCTGCTGCCCTTGAAGAATAAATTGGCTCTGCTACATTAAAAATGATAACTTAGTAATATTGCAATAGGAAATAGATGGCAAATTGATAACAGGTTTGTATTTACTAGGTGTCTTGTCCAAAGGAGGACATTCTCAGGACTGTAGCATCCAACCTCTTTAAAGTACAATACAGTACAGTATCAGCAATCCATCTACATAATGTGGGAGTAGAACCCCTGGACTTTTGCATGAAAAGCAGGTTTACTACCTTTTGTGCTACAAACAATGCAAACAGACTTGGTATAAACAGTACTAAACTTCTCTTTCCCTGATGCTCCCAACTCCTTGTAAAATGCACTTGACACTCAACTATATCTGTTAACTTTGCAGTACAATAAATCTGAAAAAAGACAAAATTTATTGGGGGAGGCACAAAACCAGGGACACATTTCAAACATTGCTTGTATAACCTTAGAAAGTTGCTAGAATAAAATATTTTATGCTACCATGCATTTCCTGAAAGATAAGAAGACTGGAAAGTAAATTACATTATTTAGTGAAATCAGTTCTGATTTGCCAGAAAACCGCACATTTTAAGAGGAACAGACCCAAAGTATGAGCCAAACATTTCCAAGCCAGGACAGTTCCTTGAATGGGTAGAAAATCCAGGCTCTTGTTCCCTGTACACAAGGTACAGGGTTTGAGCCTGAGTGATGCCTAACTGGGGGATTACATACACACTCTTTGAAGCTGAATATATATCTCTTTACTTGTTTGCAGTTGAACTTGCTCCACACATGGACTTCCCTACTCAAACATCCACTATGTGGTGGACATATGGTGTTTACTATCCATGAGTGGAAATGACAGACTAGCCTTTAATTTAGATAAATAAGTGCATCTTACAAAAGTGGAATCAGTATATGTTAGAAGTGGGTGGTCATTAAACATGAGGCCATTCTGTCATTACCTCACAAAACAAAAACTGCTAATAGGCTGGATAAGGGAGAGACTGAAAGGGTTGGTACTCAGTGGTGACATGTGATGTTTATTGAGGTCAATGAATAACAAAGAGAAGAGCTAATAGACTTTAAACATAGTAGATATTCAAAATCACTGCAAAGTAATGATGGTTGAGGATGCACAATGTAAAACTAGCTGTCATAAAGGTAATGAAGACCATTTTTTTAGATTTCTGTCTGAAATATCTGATTAACTGACAAGAGAGAGAAGTGGATGGGAATTTTGAGATTCAAAATGATGATTCAAGATGACAAAATATATGAGTCAATAATGACAAAACTGCCCAGTTCAGAACATTTCCATCATAAAATCTACTCAAACTTCTGTCATTACAATCCACCAACATCAGTAAATATGCACAATCTCTGCCGAAGTAAAAGTCATCTAAATAATTCCATATTAAAGATATCTGTAACTAAGAGGTTGCTGCTAGCAAGTAACTTTATATCATTGTTTCATCTACAAATAAAGTGTCTGCTGCCCTTGAAGAATAAATTGGCTCTGCTACATTAAAAAAATGATAACTTAGTAATATTGCAATAGGAAATAGATGGCAAATTGATAACAGGTTTGTATTTACTAGGTGTCTTGTCCAAAGGAGGACATTCTCAGGACTGTAGCATCCAACCTCTTTAAAGTACAATACAGTACAGTATCAGCAATCCATCTACATAATGTGGGAGTAGAACCCCTGGACTTTTGCATGAAAAGCAGGTTTACTACCTTTTGTGCTACAAACAATGCAAACAGACTTGGTATAAACAGTACTAAACTTCTCTTTCCCTGATGCTCCCAACTCCTTGTAAAATGCACTTGACACTCAACTATATCTGTTAACTTTGCAGTACAATAAATCTGAAAAAAGACAAAATTTATTGGGGGAGGCACAAAACCAGGGACACATTTCAAACATTGCTTGTATAACCTTAGAAAGTTGCTAGAATAAAATATTTTATGCTACCATGCATTTCCTGAATGATAAGAAGACTGGAAAGTAAATTACATTATTTAGTGAAATCAGTTCTGATTTGCCAGAAAACCGCACATTTTAAGAGGAACAGACCCAAAGTGTGAGCCAAACATTTCCAAGCCAGGACAGTTCCTTGAATGGGTAGAAAATCCAGGCTCTTGTTCCCTGTACACAAGGTACAGGGTTTGAGCCTGAGTGATGCCTAACTGGGGGATTACATACACACTCTTTGAAGCTGAATATATATCTCTTTACTTGTTTGCAGTTGAACTTGCTCCACACATGGACTTCCCTACTCAAACATCCACTATGTGGTGGACATATGGTGTTTACTATCCATGAGTGGAAATGACAGACTAGCCTTTAATTTAGATAAATAAGTGCATCTTACAAAAGTGGAATCAGTATATGTTAGAAGTGGGTGGTCATTAAACATGAGGCCATTCTGTCATTACCTCACAAAACAAAAACTGCTAATAGGCTGGATAAGGAAGAGACTGAAAGGGTTGGTACTCAGTGGTGACATGTGATGTTTATTGAGGTCAATGAATAACAAAGAGAAGAGCTAATAGACTTTAAACATAGTAGATATTCAAAATCACTGCAAAGTAATGATGGTTGAGGATGCACAATGTAAAACTAGCTGTCATAAAGGTAATGAAGACCATTTTTTTAGATTTCTGTCTGAAATATCTGATTAACTGACAAGAGAGAGAAGTGGATGGGAATTTTGAGATCAAAGTCACATAAAGGGAAGACAACTTTAGAGCTATTTTGATTAAGAACAAAACAGGAACAAGGTGGATATTTGACTACATTTTTGTATGCAGAAAGCTATTCTATAGTAGAGGTAGTTCAGGTTATTACTCGGTTTCAATAATTTATTTAATAAGATATGCTTGTTGAACTTTTTAGGTTGTCAAGACCTGCCAACAAGTTATGACACACATAGCTGAACACATCTATATTCTTAGGTAGGTTGCTGGCTAGCACTTTGACTAAACTCAGTTCCATTTACGAATAAGGTAGTACACATTGCTGTTACTATTGCAGTAACACACAACCCCAGAAGGCAAAGTTAACAAATCAAATGCAAAAGCAGATGTCACCGCCCAAGTTTTTACTCTTTGTGGAATTGAACAAGCTTCTCCACAATATACCAGTATTATCTTGCTTCTTATCCATTAAATCGCTACTTAAAGAATACTTACTTAACAAATATCACAGACCCTGCAATCAGCTACTGGGAAGTATCAATTTTAATAACATCTCAGTAAGCTCCAGTACTCTTTTTTTCTGTAACTGGTAGTGCATGGCACCAATCTGGTCTCTGATCATAATCCATATATTATATGTTTGAGAAATGGTTGCCTAGAAATTCAACTTGAGAGCATCCAAGTCTTAATTGTTTGGCTGTAATATGCTTACTAGTTGCTCTATCCTTGAATATGCTCTTCCAAAGTGGGAATATAAAGGTAATAGGAATTATAAAACAGCATACTACAGGTTAAGGCAGATTTTGTTATGGTTCAGGTAAACCATAGTTTCTTCATGCGCATAGTCAATTTCAAGAGGAAGAGCAGCAGAAACAGCATCACAAGACCATATAAAGCAAACGTCATTGCTTACTATTATGGTCCTGTCTGACAGAGATGTACTACAGCAAGAAGATATATAATGGCCACAACAAAATAGCGTGTCCCTTTCTATCACCATGGGCTTGTCAATGAGACTCTACAGATTCAATAAGGGTTGTACTGGTACACTAACTATGGTTTTGCATTTTGTCCATGATATATGCTATTTAAAATACAGTCTATATATCAGTGTTGTCTTGGTGAGATTTTGTGAAAAATAGGGTACACTTCATGAAGGTACTCACCAAGACTTGAGGATGAATTCAATTCCAGCAATACTACTCTCCTTTTCTTGCTGATTTATCATCTCTCCATTAAGACCCCTGTATGAGAAGAGCAAATATGCAACAGAGAAATATGCATGGTGAATTACCAGTTATTGTATCAATACCCAAAACTGCTAAAATGAACATTATTCAATGAAGTTACATACTTTGAATGGGAACAACAGCATTAGAGAGGTTTTAGTACATCAATATATACAGTGCAGTAGAAATACAGCATTGTAGGTATAATATGAAATACAAATAGGCCTTAGTATGCATGAATGTGTATTGATGTATGCTCTCTGATTATCTTCCTGAATTTCACTCAGTAAGTTGATGTGCCAAAACAGCAACTATCTAGAGCACAGATATGTGGCTTAAAGACAGTTGTGCACTGTGCAAAGAAGTACATGCACATCAGGACTTCAATATGCAATGCTATAGTAATACTTCTGTGAGCAGCCAAGTGCTCTGGATTATGCAGAATGCTCCACACTTGACCATAAATGAACCCACTGTTCCACTGTTCCACATTGAACAGCTTTGGCTCCGCTACACGGCTTTTGATTGGTTTGTATACCACAGTTACTGCCAATCAGTATAACTGTATACAAACCAAACAGCTACTCCGCTGTTCCACATTGAACAGCGTTGACTGTGCTACACAGGGGTTTGATTGGCTCATACTCTGCAATTACAGCCAATCACCTTTGTGGTATACGAGCCAATCAAATAACTGTTCCTGAGGATGAGAGCCAATGAGCACTCCCAAATATATGACCATTTATGTTATAGGAATGGTTTGTGGAAAACTGCTTTTAAAGAGAAGGAGAAAAAATAAAATAGAAGCAAAACAGTAAAAAAAGGTAAATGATTGCAATACCAGCAGTTAAAATGAATCATTTTAACTGTTGATATGGCAATTATTTACTTTAGTACTGTTTTTATTTGGTATTGTTTTGCTTCTATTTTATATTTTCCTTACCATTAAATGCATATCTCTCAACCTCCTAGAGTAAGAAATCTGGACAAAGCCAAACATAATGTGGTGATAAAGCCACAAAAATAGGGACACTTTTTAGATATTGCCAGGGGCAGCTCATGCTATTGGGCTGCAGGACTGCAGCCCCCAGCTGTACAAAAGAAAGAAAAAAATAAAAACAAAAGAAACAAGCATTTCCTAAGTTCAGACTGCTACTGAACCCTGAACCAGTCCAGAGCATATGTGTGTGTGCGTGTGTAGAAAAATCTTGATGAGTGGATGGGAAATAGGAACTACACCGCAGGGATCACTTCTGTGTCTCTGCTTGACAGTGGCACAGGAAAATAACTTTCTTGGGTGGTGTAAGCCTGAGAACCTTGTTGGCTAGGCTTATGTAAGCCCTTGGGCTGATAGCCTAGCATCTACCTATGAACCTGGTAGCTGGACTCAAACCCTGTACCTTGGGAACAAGTAGCAAGAGCTTGAATTCCCTATCCATCACCACTTGTGAAATTTATGTTCCTCATACAATTTGTGGTTTTCTAGATTTTGAATTCACTAAATAATGACAGGCATTTGAATTTCAGACGTCATATTCTTCAGAAAGTACATGGTAACACATAACCTTTTATTTTAGCAATTTTCTGTTTATAAGATCAATATTTTCAATTTGTCCCTATTTTTGGGGCTGTATTCCCCAATTATTGTCTTTGTCCAGGTTTTTTGTGCTAAGAGGCTGAGAGCTATGGTTAGAACTGAATTCACTGAATATGTTTGGGGGCTGTATTCCCTCATTATTGGCTTTGTCTAGGTATTTTGTGCTAAGAGGTTGAGAGCTGTGGTAAGAACTGAATTCACTAAATGATAGCCATTTAAGTTTCAGTCTAGCAGTGTTTCAAGAAAAAGCTAATTTGGCATAGTGGCATATTGCTGTGACTATAGTGCACCGGACCCTGAGTTCAAGGCTTGGTAATGAAATACATGGTGATAACACAGCATTTTATTCTAGCAACTTTCCAAGATTATACAAGCAATGCTTAAAATGTGTCCCAAGTTTTGGGGCTTTTGTCCCCCCTCCCAATAAATTTTGGCTTTTTCCAGATTTCTTGTGCTTCAAAGTTGAGAGATACAGTTTAGCATTGAGTGGATTTTACAAGGATCTGAGAGCTTGAAGAGAAGTTTAGTGCTGCTTATGTTGAGCCTCCTTGCATTGTTAACAGCACAGTAGATAGTGTACTTGGCTTTGATGCTAAGGCTGTGGGTTCTACTCCCACAGTATATAGATGCATTGCTGATACAGTACTGTGTTGTACTTGTAAAGGGGATGGATGCTGGCGTCCTGGAAATGTGCCCTTTGGTGGATATACCTAGTAACGATGAACCTGTTATCAGTTTGCCATCCATTCCCTATTGCAATATTACTAGTTTATCATTTTATTAATGTAACAGAGGCAATTTATTCCTCAAGAGCAACAGGCACTTTATTTGTAGATGAAACAATGAAATATAAAGTTGTTTGCTACCAGCAACCACTTCATTAGTTGCAGATCTCTTTAATGCGGAATTATTTGGATGACTTTTACTTCTGCAGAGATTGTGCATATTTACTGATACTGGTGGATTGTAGAAGTATGAGTAGACTTTTATGATGGAAATGTTCTGAACTGGGCAGTTTTGTCATTATTGGTGCATGCGTTTGTTTCATTGTTTGCTGGAAAAATGTTGAAAACAATAAATTTAAAATGCCCTCTAACAACTGTACTGTATTATACAAGGAATATAATTTAATACAATCAGGAGGGTGTATCAAAGAACACATGTATGTTTCCTGTGAAAGGGGCCTATGATTTGAAAACAGCCCAAGGTTAATCCTTATCTGTCAGTTGCCAGATGTATTTTCTTTGAATGTGGGTTTCAATGCTGTTTCAAAGAATGTGAGTTTCAAGGGCAGAGAAGATTTAATGCTAAGTCTATTTTCATTGTGAGACTGCATTGCTTTCTTTAGCAGATGTATGTTAGTGTTTGTGCTGTAAAATGTAAAATAAAACTTTTAAATGAAATCCAAAACATCGTAAAAGTAAGGCAGTATGCACATTACAGTGATTATGGTAAATGGGATGAAATAGCCAAGTAATGAGACATTGGAATAGCTGCAGGGGGGAGACCCCATTCGACAATGATTTTGTGAGGGGGGAAGGGCAGCAAACTCAGACAGCCCCGGCTGAATTATACCTCTTAATTGTCCATATTTTTGCAGAATGAATAGATTTTTGCTTCTTATTTTTGGTTTGTTCCTCAGAAAAATTGTGGTTTTCTGGCAAATCATTTAAGATTGAAGTCACTAAATAATGACAGACATTGAGTTTCTGACTTCAAACTCTTCAGAAAAATGCATGCTAAAGTGAGACTTTTTATTCTGTCAAATGTCTAAGTTTATACAAGAGCAATTTTTATTACTATTTGTATGTTGTCCCAATATATTTGGCCTTGTCCAGATTTCCTGCGTTAAGAGGTTTAGAGATACGAGCAAATAAATCGCTTTATAGAATTCGGTATATCCAACCCTCTCAGCTGTCCCCAATTTTGGCTCAAAATGTTGCTCTCCCCTAATAATCTCTCCACAAAATGGCAAATCTGGAAGAAAACATGGAGAGTTTACAATTAATAAATAATTGTAATAATCAGTTATAGATTACTTTTAATTTTAGAAATGCATGTAGATTCTCTTATTTTGGCAGCTGCTCAAGTTAACAGTACTAATATTAAAAAAGTGCCCCTTCTTTGATAGGTTCCCAGCTGTATTGTGTGGCTATTTTATATTTTTGCATCACATTTTTGGATAAGAAACATTTTTACAAGTGGGGGTATCACAGAGATTGCTACTTTCAGCATGTTACTTGGTACTTTTATAAAACTGAATATAAATTATAATTAGAACTGCAGTGCAAGGAGAAATGGTTTGAGTTGAGTGCTGCTTGTTTTTTTATACTTGATTTTGACTGGCATTTCAGTAATGTATTTAAAAAGTAACTTATTTTTGCATGCCTCACAACCTTTTTGTTTCCATCTAGATATTAAGTAAGCTGTCATGTAGCCAATGCACTGAAATATATATATATTTTTTCTACACTTCATTATGTCTTGATTAGACTCTCATAATGACGGTTTGGCACCCAGGGCAGTGTATTTAAAGTCTCAGTTTTTGTGGTTTTGAGCATCGCTCTGTCCCTTTCTAGTTGGCCACACCCCTTCCCGTTGCCCCCACCCATTCAGCTGTCTCCTGCAGCCCCCCTTTGATTTGAAGTCACCAGCCGCCACTGGATATTGCTCTTATAAACTAAATGATATGATGTCTGAAACTCAAGTTTCTGTCATTATCTTATTATTTCATTCCTCTGTGATTTAGGTTCATAGGTTCATAGGTAGGTACTAGGCTATCTGCCTGAAGGCATTTATAAGCCTAGCCAAAATGTGTTGGCTTTCGCCACCCCCATAGATTAGGTCCCTGTG
>NC_056726.1:1942534839-1942709839 GCF_019279795.1 Protopterus annectens
CTATATATATACATATATATAATTATCAGGGGGTGTGGGGGCAAAGAGGGGCTTGCCCTCCTGCAAAAATTATAAGTGTTTTGTTTTTTTTCAGTGTTTTGGCTTTAAATTTTTCGGGATTGATCTTCGTTCAAGATTTGTGTACTTTGATATTGAGACGTACATCAAAATAGACATAGGTGGTTACATGAATGTAGGTATGCCATCATCCATCTTGTGTTAGCAAGGGACTATATATGGCACACCAGACACCACATAAGCACTCTTCTTCTTTAGGCTTTTCCCAGTTAGGGGTCACCACAGTGGATCACCTGCCCGCTCATGATTGGCAGTGGAGTTTTACAGTATCGAGTTGCCAGCCTGGCACCCAACCTTCCACAGAAGGCACACACACACACACACACACACACACACACACACACACACATACACACACACACACACACACACACACTCACACCTAGGGCCAATTTAGAGTGTCCAATCCACCTACAGCATGTATTTGGGATGTTGGAAGAAACAGGAGCACCCAGAGGAATCCCACGCAACCACAGGGAGGACATGTAGACTCCACAGAGAAGGCATCCAAGCCAAGGATCAAACCAGGGAACCTCTTGCTATGAGGTGACAATGCTAACCGCTGCACCACCTATATATAGGTTCATAAGTTCATTGGTTCTTACTAGACAATTGACTGTGTAGATCATTTGCAGACCGGCCAATGAAAATACTACTACTTGCTATCCATTTCCATTTCTATAACAGATTCTTTGACCATAGCGGGCTGCATTTATGGATATCCATCCATTTTTCCAGGGTACATTTAAAGAGAGTACAGGAGTTGCTTTGTTTAATATGAAGGGGAAGCCTGTTTCCAAGGACAGTAATTCTTTGGCAGAGGTATATTTCCTGCTAACAGGTTCTGCACATGTTCTGATGAAGGTTTAAGTCTGTTGTATGGGTGTTCATGGTGGTACAGGCTTTGCAAGTATGCAACAGGTCACTAAAGACAGGGTTATTTGAGGCCTTGCAGGCTTGACTGAGATTACTCATTGGAGTCTGTATGAGCTGAAAAAAGAAGGATAAAGCTTTAAGGCATTCTGCATAGGCCATTGAACACAAGTCCTTGGTTTTCTTAGTGAGGAAGCACTCAAATCTTTCAGCTTGGATCCATACTTCTCAACCCGTAGACATTGAAAATAGTAACAAAGGCCCCTGAAAAATAGGTGCATTCAGCCAAAAATCAGGGTACCTAATAACATAAAATTTGAATACCAGATAGCACACAGCTTCCAGTAGGAATGTGGGATTCTACTTAGAAACACATTTTTTAAATTAGAGTGATAAAATGATAGGAAACATATCAACACAAAGACACTGCAAAATCTGTAAACTTAGCAACTGTACAAGCACAACCCTGGAAACAGATGCATTACCACCTATTCACTATAACTGTCTTTCTCACTCTAAATTTACTAACACCTCCATATCTTTGCAGATAGTAATGGCCTAACATAAAAAAGCTCTCACTTTAATGATGCCATACTACTAATGCATGCTCTTCTACCTCTTTAACCAACACTACTATTTATTTTCCTCTCATGTCCTTCCACACCATTTTCATCTAATCAGCTCACTTTCCATGTCCTTAATTTTCCATCCTCATCTCATTCTGTTCCACTATCTACTTTGGCACCAGAATACTCTGTTACTTTTTACCTCCATAAATTATTAGAAATGCAATTAATATTTTGAATAACTATGTGTTAGTTTACTTGACATAAGTTATCCACTTGTAAAGTGTGTCATGCTACTTGCTTTACATATTGCATTCCTTTTTTTTCTCAAATTTTTGTTTTTATTTTCAATTAAAATAACATTTACATAACATTTTTAAATATCATTTTAAACAACTATATACAATATTTACATTAGCCTAACTTTTAATATATACTGTATGTTATTAAATATAGAATTAACAGATCAGTTATCAGAGATGCAATATTGATTATTGCAGAATGTCCAACAAAGATATGACTTTCTTCCAATGATTATTTACCAATAGCCTGGGATAGATTCGTAGTTCTTTGATTTTTATTTCCATCAATGCAGTTGTCTTCAGTAAAGTGTAGAATTCTTCCAAGGTTGGGGGTGGATTTGAATTCCACCTTCTGGTTACGCATTTCCTAGATATAGCAAGTATTGTCCATAACAAATACATATTTGTCTTATTCAGGTAGGGACCTTCATTTACATTTAGAATTATCAATATTTTAGTTGAGGTAAAGGATTCATTAAATAAAGCTTGTAAAAAATGATTGATTCCATTCCAATATGATTTAATTTTATTACATTCATAAAAAATATGAATCCAGTCTGCTTTATTTGAGTTTTCACACCTCCAGCAAAAAACATTTGTAGTAGTACTGATCTTTTTAATTTTATCTGGTGTTAAAAATGCTCTTTGTAAGTTTTTCCATTAAATATTTTCCAGTACTGTGTGCTAGAGGTGTAATTAACTGATAGTAAGATGTTAGTTTTAATTTTTTCTGTTAACTGCAATGATTGACCTTTTGTTAAGAACTGCCAGTATGATGGTTTGGGAATTGTTTTATATGTTATTAACTTTTATATAGATTTGAAATGGAATTTTTCTTTTCACAACTATTATATATAAATTCATACAGAAAACTTATTAGATTTGGAATATCTTTAAATGAGGAATTATTAATTAATCTGCATAAATCTTGAGTTTACATTAGAATGCTTTGTAAGGTTAACCAGTCCTGTGTTGGAATATTATAAACAGTTTTTATCATATGTATATCTAAAACATTTAATTTATTTACACATTGAAACCAGCATAGGAATCCATTTTGTTCCCAGGAGGTTATTGTTTCCCTATATATTTTTTGAGGAAAGTTCTTAGTGATGGTAAATGGGGTTAAAAGGTAAAACCAAAGTTTTAGATCTATGTTTGCATTGATAAGTTTCCTAAAGGAATTGATGTAATGATTAATCAGTGTTGTTTTAGAAGGTTTTGTTATATTATATTGTATACTTATGCATAGTATGTACCAGGGTTTGTTTGATTTGTCTACTATTAAAAATGTTTTTAACAGATTAAATTAATTTGTTAATATAGCCGTTGTTAATTCTTTCCAGTTGTCAAAATAATTTGGGTTTATCCAGTCTATTGTAGTTTTAAGCACAGATGCTTTTATATATGTTTCTATTTCTAGGAAGTTCAATCCTCCTTGTTTCCAGGGTCTAATGTGAAGAGTTAGAGCAACTCTATTCTTTTTGGGATACGATAAAAATTTTATTAAAAATGAGTTTAGTTCTTTAAGTATGCATCTCTCAGGAATTAACTGTATTACTAATGCTATATATAGTATTTTTGGCAATAAGACCATTTTTATTAACTGCAATCTGTCTTCAAAAGTTAATATAATTTTGTTCCACTTTTCTATATATATTTTTATTGTTTCAATAATGTTTTTATAATTAATTAATATTGTTTCATTTATATTTTTGCATAACACTATTCCTAAATAATTTAAGGTATGTTCTTGTTTTACTATGATGGATTTATCTGTAACTTGTAGTTCTTTTTTCTTATTTAAAAATAGAAATTTTGATTTTGATCTATTAAAGTGTAGACCTGAAATCTTATAAAAATTCTCCATTACTTCTTCTAGCTCTCCTAATGACTCTCTGGAGTTTGATAGTGTTAATAAAATCTCATCAGCAAAAAGCATTATTTTAGATATGTACTGGTCATAGACTTCTATTCCTTTTATTCTTGGATTATTGTGTATTATTTCTGCAAGTATTTCTATAGCCAAAGCAAATAAAATAGGAGAAAGGGGGCATCCTTGTTTAGTACCTTTTGTTATATGGATATATTCTGAGGTGAAAGGACGTAATTTAAAGTAGGCTAAGTTATTAATATATATGTTTTTTAGTAATAAGACGAAGGGAGGAGGAAATTCAAATAATGATAAAGTTTTAAATAGATATTCCCAGTTGGGGGAATCAAAGGCTTTTTCTATGTCTAATCTGATTACAAGTGTTTCTTTATCTTCTTTATTCACATAATCTATAAGAGTAAGTATCCTTTTAATATTATCATGTGTGTGCCTGTTATATAGAAATCCAGTTTGATCATTATTGTCTTTGAAAGTGGGATTTTCATTCTGTTAGCTAGTATTGACATGAATATTTTGTAATCATTATTCAGTAATGCTATAGGTCTGTATGAGGTGCAAAGGTCTGATGGTTTGTTATCTTTTAGAATTGGTGTTATGAGAGAATATTTCCATAAGGGTGGTATTTTTGCTGCTGACTGGACTTCTAGCAAAGTTTTATGAAAAAGGGAGATTACTGTTGAAGGGAAAAGTTTGTAAATTTCTATAATTATACCATCTATCCCTGGAGCTTTGTTAGATTTACTTTCTTTTATCTTGTCAACAATTTCTTTGTAGGATATAGGTTTTTGTAGGTCTAGTTTTAAGTTTTCAGGAATTTTTTTATATTGATAAGGTTTGTATCTAAGTTTATTTGGTTGGCATCTAAATCTTATTTTTTGAAGTGTTCCATATAAGGGAAGTGAAATGCTTCAAGGATGTCTCCTATATCTGATACTTTTTTTCCTTTCTTTTCATGATATATACTGCTAATGTTATTTGTTTTAGATTGTATTTTAATTCTTGTAGATAAGTTATGTAGATATCAGGGGGGGTGGCTAATGAGTTAATTTTTAATTTTTCCAAGGCTAGACAAGTTTTGTGTGTTAGAATTTCATTATATATTTTTTTTATTCCTCTATTTCTTTTTTGACTCCTGGACAATTCAGATTTTTTTTTTAGATTTAGGTTCATAGGTTCATAGGTAGGTACTAAGCTATTGGCCCTGGGGCCTATACAAGCCTAGCCAAAAATGTACCCTGGCTTTTGCCACCCAAGAAAATTATTTTCCTGTGCCCTTGTCAAGCAGAACCACAGAAGTGATCCATGGGGTGAATTTCCTATTACCCATTCAATCATCAAGATTTTTCTTGAAGAGTGCTAATGAGGAGCTCTGTTTGACATAGATAGGTAGTCTGTTCCAGAGTATGGGAAGTCTCTGGGACAGGAATCTATCCCTCCAGCATGTTCTGTTTATTGTGGTGACAAGGTTTAGGCCCCTAGAGCGTGTAGCTCAGAGGGATTGGGATTTCTTTAAGTGGAGCATGTCCAACAGCTCTGGGTTTGACATAGCTTTGTATGTTAGGCAGAGATCGCCTCTGAGTAGGCGATATGCGACGGAGTAAAGCTGGAGTTTTTTGAGATGGTCTGCATAAGGCATCTGTTTGAGGCCAGTAATCCTCTTTGTGAGGCATTTTTGCGGCCTTTCCAGTTGTTGTAGATGTCTTTTGAGGTACATACCAAAAGGGGTGTTGTACTCTATAATGGGTCTAATGAGTGATGAGTAGAGGGGAACAATGACCTCTTTTTTTCTGGATGAGAAACCTTTTGTGATGAGGTGTGCCACGTAGAAGGATTTCCTGGCCACTTTGGCAATGTAATTATCAAAGGAGAGACTACTGTCCACCTGTGTCCCAAGGTCTCTTATCACACTTTTGGTGTTTTGTAGACTACTGCCTATGTGGTAGTTCATGGGTACAGAATTTTTACCAAAGGGGATGACAATACACTTCTTGGCATTGAGCTTGAGACCATGTCTTTGACAATAGGCATCTGTCTCAGTGAGGCCCTTTTGTAGGATGTCCACATCATTAGGAGTTTCAATTATGGCTCCTAGTTTGCAGTCATCTGTGAATTTAGTTAGCCAAAGACCTTCTGTGTTAGCCTGTACTTCAGAGAAGTAGATACCAAACAGGAGAGGACCCAGGACTGAACCCTGTGGTACTCCACTTGTCACTGTTCTGAAGTCTGATTTGGAGTCTGCTACTTTCACAGTGTGGGTTCTTTCAGTAAGCCAGTTGGCAACCCATCTTGTGACATAGGGATTTATACCTAGTTTAGTGAGTTTATCTATAATTCCAGAGTGGGGGCTGGTGTTGAATGCCTTGGCAACAAGATAGGCTGTGTGAACCACCTTACCCTCATCTATGGCTTTGGTGACTACTTCAAAGAAGTCTATCAGGTTTAGGAGACATGATCTGCATTTTACAAACCCAAACTGTGTGGGATCCAGAGTTTAGAGATCTCTAATGTCTTTGTTTATGAGTTCCATGATGATACGTTCCATGGCCTTGCAGATGAGGCTCGTCAGGCTAATGGGGCAGTAGTTCCCAGGGTCTGTTGTGGCCCCCCCCCCTTTGTGGAGTGGGATAACTGTCATGGTGTGCCATTCAATGGGCACAAAGCCTGAGGTGAGGCTATGACTGAACATGGTACTTAGGTGGGGTGCCAGTTCATTCTGTAGTTCATGTAGAAGGCAGCCTGGGATGTTGTCAGGTCCCATGGATGCTGTGTTCTTGGCTTTGGAGAGTGAAGTTTTTACCTGTGCAGCTGTGATTACAGGAACTTTGCATTCTTCCGGTATAGAGATGGGCCCTTTAGGGGGTGAGAGGGGGGTAAAGTTAGCACTGAACCTATTTGCCAGGATGTTGGCAATATCAGTTGGTTTTGTATATTTAGTGCCATTGTGCTGTAACTCAGAGCAGATCTGAGTGTTGCCATTGAGATTTTTGACATAGCTATAGAATGCTTTGTGGTTGTCTTTAGAATTAGTGGCAATTTTGTTTTCATAACTAGCTTTGGAGGATTTTATGAGGGATCTCAGCTTCTTACTGAGGCTGACCAGGAAGTTCCTCAATCGTGGGATTTTACTCTTTTTCACAACAGTTTCTTTCTTCTGTTGTAGAGTTTGTTTATGGCAGAAGACCACCAGATTGGCTTCCTTTTTTTGGAGGATAGCATCTTGGTTCTGTTAGGGATAGCACGATCCATGCACTCATGTAAGTGCTTATAAAGTGCATTTGTGTAGGATTCAGCAGTCGTACCTCTATTGTCCATCTGCATGGGTGTCATGAAGTTTGCCACTTCTGTCTTAAGAAGTGTGAAGTTGGCTTTGGAGAAATTTTTTACGGTTGTTTTCCTAATTGGGGGGGGGGGTGGGAGCAGGATGTGAATGTCTAGGGTGATTAGCTTGTGGTCGGATCTGACCAACGAGGAGCTGACCTCTGGTGTGGAACACCGGTCACCCATGTTGGTGATGACCAGGTCTAGGATATTGCTGCCTCTGGTGGGGGTGTGGATAATTTGATCCAAAGCATTGGAATTGATGATTTTCAGAAAACGTTGAGCAAAAGAGTTGGTACATGAGTAGTTTTCCCAGTTAATGGTAGGGTAGTTGAAATCACCCATTATTAGAGTATTGGGTTGTACCTTAATATTTTCCAGTGTATCAAGAAAAGAGAAGTGGGAATCCTGGGGCATGGTGGGGGATCTGTAGCAAGCTAAAATCTGGATTGCGGTTTTGCCCAGAATTAGTTGAACTTGGATAATCTCGGATGCATTATGCTGAGCAACTAGCTTGGACATGTGGATATCCTTAATGAATATGGACACGCCTCCACCTTTAGTGTTTCGGTCCGGGTTTGGTGACCAAAAGGTGTGGTATGAACTATAACCTGGTAATGCAGTGGTGCTCTCTGGAGCTTTGAACCAAGTCTATGTCACTGCACAGATGTCAATGTTCCCCATTTTAAGGAGTGCTTTTTTGCTGTCGACAGTCTTGTTTGCAAGTCTAAAGATTCAGATTCCCACTCTCTAACTTTATTTTTGTACCAGCTAAGGGACTTACCAAATAGATACACTTTTAATGAGTCCCAAACCATGACTCTACTGATTTTTGTTGTATTATTAATTTCAAGAAATAATTCTAGTTCTGACAACATCCAGGGTCTGAGTTCTTTAATTTTTGTGATATATGATGGAATTCTAGTTGAGAGGATTAAAGGTTTAAACTCTATTTGGAGCTTTATTATCAGTGAGTCATGATCTGAGAAGGGGCATGGAACTGTTGAGGATTTTTGTTTGTAAATCTTGAACTACAAATAATTTGTCTATTCTTATTTGTGTTCCAAATCTATGGTCTTTATGGGAAAATAATAAGGATTTATCATCTTTTACTTTAAAAGTGTCAATTAAATGAAATGAATCAATCCATTTTTTAAGGATTTTGAAATAGTTGCTATGTGAAAAGACTTCTTGGTGGTTTCAGAAGCTTCTAAGGTACAATTAAAGCCTCCTCCCAGTATAAGATTTCCTTTATAATTGTTGGAAATAAAATCTAGGTGTTTTTTAACCGTTCCTGCTCCAATTCCTGGGAACCAATATAGATTAGCTAAGGTCCAGATTATGTTATTAAATTTAATTATAACAAATGCTAGTAGACCTTCTTTGTCTTTATATTTATAAATAACTTTTGCAGTGATTATGTTTTTCTTCCAGAGAATTGATACTCCTTTTGTCTTTGTTTTATAGGATGATTGAGCTATGACTGTATAGTCCTTAGGGTTCCAAATGAAGCTATCATTAGTCTTAAAATGTGTTTCCTGGAGAAATACTACTTGTGCCTTATTTAGATTTAAATATTTTATTAAGTTTGATCTTTTATTTGCATTATTTAAGCCATTAGCATTTAATGATAAGAAGGTTAAATCCATTTCAAGTTATTGTCGGAAGAAACTGTTTGCTTCTTTTTTTTATTTTGATTATAGTAGTTATACCATATTCTCTGATAACATTGGACATTATTTTTATGTGTGTAAACTTGGGAGTGTTATTTTATGTTCTTTCTTCTTTATATATAAGTAGGGTAAAATCCTGGTCTGGCTTTTAAAAAGTACTTCTATAAAACATCAATTCTAAAGTATCAAATCCAAGTAAATATGAATTTCCCATTAAACATGGAATGAAAGTCATTCCTAATCCAATAGATAAAGATAGATCTCTTGGATTATCACTCATACCTTTAACCAACAATATCAACTGAGTTCCATATGTTAAATTCTTATATGGAGAATTTTCTTAAAAGAGATATGAAATTATATAGTATTCTGTTATTATTCTATAGTATTTTATATATCAGGATGGAATGTTAGTAGTGTAAACAATTATTACGTTGACTTAGAAAATATCCAATATTTAGTTACCCTTAAGAGATCCCAAACATGTCAGATATGTCATTTTGGATAAATTAAATGCAACAGAGGAGCATACACTAAATACGCCAACAACAAATAGATTATTACTAAAATAATTTGACTAAAAGGATTCTACAGGAGACAATGAGTGATTACCAATGAAATATGAATTTACTGTAGGTGTACTGTCTTCCTTTACTTTCCCACTCTTCAGCTCACCAACTTCAACTTACACTTATGAAAAGACATGGCTTATCAGTGGTATCCTGACTCAGAGTAGAGGCGCCCTACATTCTACTGTGCAGTGCTTTTACATATTTATAGATTTACAAAGCAGAATCTAAGAATGAACTATGATCACTCTGACAATTCCCATCCTGCATAGGGCACCTCCTGCTTCCAGAATGGGTAATCACATCAGGTCTAGAATGAATGTGAAGGTATCTAAATGGTAATCAAGACTTACCTTAGGTAGTAATCGAATAGTATTTAGAGTATCTTAGAGAGTTCTCAGGGCAGTTAGAATACTCTTAAGCCTCTCCTCCCTTGACCAAAAAACAGAGATTTTCCTTCCCTTTCTTTCCCTTGTTTTAAATCAGTACTAATAAAAGAAATTCAGCAAACACAGGTAAACAGAAATAACATTCAGTAGTCCGTCTTGTACATGACTCGCAATCCATTAAACAAGTCAGTGACTAACATCACTTTAATAAATATTATAAAGACAAATTAGAAATAATTGCCTAGCTCTTTAAATTTTCTGATAAAGCAAAAAGTTAACAATAAGCTATTTTAACTAAAAGTATAAAGCATTTCAATTTTTACTTGCGTGTATACATTTCTACTTATATTGTAGTGTCAATAGATGTCTTTGAAATCTGTACAATGCTTCACTTCTTCAAATCATTCCCTTTTCATTTCAGGTTTTGTTTTGTCAAAACGGCAACAATATTTCAAGGGCACAATTAATATTTAGTGTGATGTTTCAAATAAATAACTTGTCAGTTGCCAGTTGAGTTAGTTTAGAATGTATGGTTAGTGCAAATATAGCATGTTGCAAAAATAATATGTATTTTTTTCATGCACTGTAGAGACTGCCATATGCAAGTGACATATATAATGTAGCATATATAGAGCAGATAGCTTATGTATTCAGGTTGTTAAAGTAAATTACGCTTATTAATCAGGCAGTTTCATTTAAATTCACAAGTAATTTGGGGATATTTCAAGTTGAGTTTCCAGGAATGTGTAGTCCAATGTGAGTAACTGAGTCCACTTTTCCTCATAAACATATGTTACAATTCATTAAACTAAGCAAAGTCTTAACATATGTCTAATAATCATTATAAAGACAAAGAATAGTAATGTCCTAGCTCTTCAAACTTTCTGATATCTCAAAATGTTTACAGTAAGCTATTTTAACTGGAAGACTAAAACATTTCAGTACTTCCTTGTGAATATATATATTTTACTTTTACTGTAGTGTCAAGAACTGTCTTTGAAATTTATGCATTACTTCACTTCTTTCAAGTCATGCATTTTACAGTTCAAGTTATATTTTGTTAAAATGTCAGTAGCATTTCAAGGGCACATTTAATATTTAAACTGATATTTTAAATGAATAGCCATCAGTTACCAAGTGAGTTTGTACAGAGTGTGAGGTAACTACAAAGGTAACATGTTGCAAAAAGTAATATGTATCTTTTCATATGCTCTAGAGACTGACAATTTCAAGTAACATATAAAATGTAACTTTTACAGTGCAGACAGCTTGTGAAATCAGCATGTTAAAGTGAGTAATACTTTTTAATCAAGCAGCTACATTTCAGTGCACATGTAGTTTGGGAACATTTTAGTTGTGTTTCCAGGAATATGTAATCCTGTGAGGATAAATCATAAAATATTTACAAATAATCCTATTATTATTTATTTTTCCTTGTTTAGGTTGTTTTTCATTTTAATAACTAAACAGCATTACTTTTTCTTATTATTTGTTATCTGTGAGGCTAAATACACTTTGCAGACTCACAGTGTCCTTAGAAATTGCAGCAATTGTCTACTGTTGCTATGGCAATGCAAATAGAATGTGAAGAAAGCTTCACTTCTCTTAACCAAAGTACATTTTCCCTCCTTTTTATGTATTTGTTAATACTAAAAGGAAATAATTCAAAGGATATATGTACATGAATGGAACATTTCAGAGTTAATCACGAACATGTCCCCAATCCCAATAAACATAACAGTGACTATCATTAATCTAATAAATATTATAATAACAATTAATTAAGTTCACTATTCCAATTAGTCTACCTTAAAACTAGATTATTTTAGACTATTATAGCAATAACCCACGCCTGGGTGTGGGTAATGCTGATTACCACGGTTGGCGTGGTTTGGCCCCGAGGGCGAAGCCCGAGGAACCAAACAAAGCCAACCGTGGGTAAATACAGCATTACCCACACCCAAAAGTGGGTTATTGCTATTATACCATGACATTATTTAAGAAAAGAAACTATTACTTTTCTTAAATAATGGCATAGTATAATGCCTGTTTACTGCTCTTCGCAGATGTCTGGCATCCGGCAGTTCTGATGTACTGCGCCTGCGCAGTACATCAGAGTTGGCATAAGCAACGGAGAAAGCAAGATCTCCGTTGCTTTTTACTGTTTAGCTATGTTAAATGGGTTTAACATGCGAGACAGCTTTAAAATAAGTAACGGAGATGTCCGTTGCTTATTTTAACTGTCTCGCTATGTTAAACCCATTTAACATAGCTTAAAAAGCAACGAGATCTTGCTTTCTCCGTTGCTTTTTAAAACCTGTCTCACTATGTTAAATGGGTTTAGCATAGCGAGACAGCTTTAAAATAAGCAACGGAGATCTCCATTGCTTATTTTAAAGCTGTCTCGCTATGTTAAACCCATTTAACATAGCGAAACAGTGTTTTAAAAGTAGAGTTATACTAATGGAAAAAAGTCCGGGCGACCGGACCTTTTTCCATTAGTATAACTCAATTTACAATGTGCACGCTGGCCAATCAGCGTGCACGTTTTGGGGAGGTCATGGTATAATATTTATCTATGTATAGATAATGAGTTATTAAATATATACAGACTATATTAGTATAGTAAATAGGAGAGAATTTAGAAAGGGAGACAAGATGCAGTTAAAATAATAATGAGAAAGAGAGAAGAGAGAGAAGAGAGAGAAGGAAAAGAAAATTAAGAGAAAATACACATATGCTATGTATGTTGATTTACCGTATAAATATTTTATGTGCTATATAACCCTCCGTCTGTGAAAATTACCCTGTTTTACATACCTGAGGTAATGTGAAAACTCTCATGTGTCATCTATTTTCAAAAATATAGATAAAGATTCCAGTAGTTAGTTACCTTTGTTTAAAAATTCCAAGCAGTAAAATTGTTCCTTTAAAGTAATGTTAAAACAATTCATATCATAGTCGATGCTTTGAGAGATTTGGCTGTAACAGTGTCAGTCTTTTGCTTCTTTTTTTTTTTTTTTTTTTTTTTGACATCTGTCCAGAAATGTGTTTCTTTTGTTCTCTTGAGAAAAGGTGACATCCAATCCATATCTTCTGGTAAAGTAATCACATTATTAGTTTTAATAAACGAAGAGGCTTCCTCTAAGTCAGTAAAAGTCCTCATCTTGTTGGCATACAGTATTCTTATCTTAGCTGGATATGCAAGTTTTGGCTTGATGTTAGTTTGTTTCAGAAACTTTATCATTGGACACACTTTTTTTCCTTTGTTCCATTATTCTAGATGAATAGTCGTTATCAAATCTTATCAGGCTCTGTTTATATTTTAGAGGTGCCTTCCTCCAAGCAGATCTTAAAAGCAGTTCCTTGTCCAAGTTTGAAAGAAATTTGATAATTACTGACCTAGGAGGAGAGTTTGAGCTAGTGGCAGGTTTCCCAAGGGCTTTGTGTGCCCTTTCAATGCCAAAGGAAAGTCCTTCTTTTAAATTTACAAAGTCAGGGATCCAGCTTGATAAAAAGGAAATAATATCCTCACCTTCTGTGTTTTCAGGTAATCCAAAAATCCTGATGTTATTTCTCCTCTCCCTATTTTCCAAGTCATCTACTTTATCAACCAAGAAAGTGTTTTGTTTAAGAAGCAATTCTTTCTGTGTTTCCTCTTCCTTAATCTGCTTTCTAAGTCATTTAGAGAAACCTATTTTCCTGTTATCCTTGTCTGGTGTTGTTGTAGCATTTCCTTGAGGGTGTCAGCCTGTTTTTGACTGCTTGTTTTAAGATTTTCCAGGTTCTCTTTAAAATCATCCATCTTCAAAGACAGCTCCTGCAGGGTAGATGCCATCTGTTGTAGTTCCTTCTTTAAGGCAGCATCCTGGTGAAAATTCTTTGAGTTGCTCATTTTAACAAGTGAATATATCTCCAAACTTTTTGACAGGAAATTATTTGTAAAACTTCACTAGAGTTTCTAATTATGTAAATTAGCCCTTTATCTATAAGATTTTATACTTTGAAAAAAAAAGAATATTTTTTCCTGTCTTATTTAACTAGTTATATAGAGCTCTAAAATACTGCTGCTTTCAGTTAGCCATTCAGGCTCCACCCCATATATTGTATTCTTGATTACAATTTATCCTAGTAATATTTCTGTAAATGTATTTCAATTCTTTTTGTGTTTTATATGTTGCGGGGATTTTCTCCCCTTGTATATAATTACTTATCAGCTACTGTAAAATGTTTTTATGTGTGTTTTTGTGGATGCACATCTTGTAATATCTAGGAGTCCCTTGTGGAGTTTGTAATAGCTCCAAGTTTACAATCATCAATAAACATAGTCAGTCACATTGTCAGTGAATAAGAATTTTTACAGGTGCTCTGTGAGACTCCCAGTGAACCATTATGTAGAGTTTGACTAGCATCAGTGCCAGGAATAGGTGTTCCTCCAAAACAATATGAAGAGCTCTTCTCCATCACCATGGAACTCTGCTATTTGTATTATATTGGGGTTGTGTTAATATGAATTTCACAGAGTGGTCCATGTTTCCTGTAGGTCTGTAATGCAGCTAGCCCACATTGTTGGCAGCTGCTGTTTCTTACTCTATGGTGGCCATGTAAAGGCATGTCCATCATGGATGCTGTTATGCCTCCATTACTTCTACAGAAAGGATATCCCAGCTTTAGCCACCTGGGTAGTCTCTTCTCACAGTTCCAACCAGCACTTTTACCGGCACCATAAATGACCTGATGGAGGGCATCATGTCCAGGAATTGAAGTGAAGTTTGGAAGGATGACAAAAAGGAAGAGGAAGAATGCAGCAGTAGTTCTGGGATAGGTTTGCTCAAATGAGGATGAGCAAGAAGATGACTCTCAAAAACACGCGTTTAGTCTATTTATTTATTACACCCCATTCCAATCAGTCTCAGACACCAATGTTTTTCCATACTTCTTTATTCAAATTTACTTAGCACATTTTAAATGGTTTCTAACTCCTTATCATATTGGGTCAGTCTACCACCAAATCTAGGGTAAACACAATGACATGCTCTCTCCACCTTTTGGCTGTAGCTCCTTGCAACTACTTTGACTAGTGACTACTAAGTTTATAAAATGGGTACACTCAGACTCTTTTCCTTCGACATGATCTGAGGCTTGTCATAAACATTCCTGGAGGTAGATGTTGAACTTATCCTACACAGAAACATCTAAACATTCCAGGGGCATCCAACCACATATTTTAGTTTTCCGAGTGTGCTCAGCAGTCATGTTGGCTGTAAAGTCCAACATGCCATGAATAATATTCATTTAACAACCTTAGCACCTTATTTGATATGATTTTCCAGAACAAAATGCTTCTGGCCTGATGGAATGAATGCAAAGTCCATCACTGACCTTTGGCCCAAGGTGCAGTGGTATCAAGTATATCAACCAGCAGCCTTGTGTTTGAACATAGTCTTCTTGAGAGATATATTGTGAGTAACACAGGTGTTCAATACAATTCAAGACTCAAGTTTTCATTAGGCAAGCCATTCCTCCCTATCACTTATGCCCAGTAGCTGCTTCATGCCCCATAAAAGTAATGACATCTTCCAGTAGGATTACAGAATCACTAGGTGGTAACTTTTGAAGAACTTTCCATGCAGTCCCCAAGAAGGTTAAATTCTTTGAATAGCTGCTTCATGAATATGTAAAATAACTGTCAGACTTTCCTTTCTGCAATTTCCAGCTACATTGATGTGAACTTGTCATCTACTGGCAGAAACACCAATTGTTCAGCACCAAGGTGAAGGCTTGTAAGCATCTCAAAACCTGTTCAAGGTTTTGCCTGAGGAAGAACTTTAGAGAAGGAACAATATCAACCCTAACCAAGAAGCCTGGGTCCAGAACTAATGCTGTGTGCAGAACTAAGGCCAACTCTATCTCGTCTTTACTGTTCAACCTCCTCCATAAGCTCTAGCTCCTCCCACAGCAGTAAGGTGGCATTCTAAGTTTAAACAAGCTGGCTTTATTTTCAGGGTCTAATCTACCTTAATTGGCCCTGTTTCTGCCTGTCATGCATCTGGAAATATGCCCCACCCCTACACTTCTACTTGCCCCTACCCTTTTCCTTGTCACAAAGCTGTTTCACACAACTTTTTTGGACTAAGCCTTTTTGAACTATATGGGTCACTGTCCCACTAGACATTCAATGGTAAACATCACCCCTAAGCCTAACTTCAGAGGTGGGTCCCATATCCCTCTTTTAGCAAAGTTCATCTGCTTCATTAACTGAACCATCATGGAGGTTGATTCTTCCACTGGCCATCTAGTCATACTCCCAGTAAAGGATAATCTCTTCACTGTGTGGTCCAAGGAGGATAGCAGGGAGCAAGATGAAAAACACAGTGTATGTGATCATCATCTTCTGAGATGCTATCAGATTTTTGGGTGCTCTTTCAGCCTGTCTTTGCTCGTCAACAAACACTATGCAATTAAACCACATGGAGACTACACTGAGCCACATGCTTCTGCATGGCTGCTATATCCAGCCAGGACTGCTTCCACTTCCTGGTCAGGGTCATACTACTGAGTCCATGAATGTATGAAGAACACTTTCAGAATTTCTTCAAGTGGTGCTTTTGAAAACAATGAAAATCTTTAATGATAATAACTCGTAGTGAATGTCACCACTTTAAATATTTCCTTAAGGGTGAAGCAAATTGTGTTTTTTTCCCACATCTGCAAACCTATTTATGTGAACATATATGTTCAAGAGCTCATGCTGCTCTCAATGACTTTTTTCCTTTTTCCCAAAGAACCAAACCATGCCCAGCTTTAATATCTGTGTCAATAAAGTGTCCATAGAATTCATCACTGAATTCATCCAGCTTATGGAGCATTTTGGTTTTGCTCAGTAAGTTTCTTCAAAGAATCATTTTAGAGGCCATTCAATGATCTAGGAGTTCAAACTGAACATTGCTACATCAGGTGTGGTGGTAGTGGCACCTGTGTGATTGCTTGACCACTAGCTAGTTTTGATTTGGACTACCCCCTACCCTCTAATCTCCCTATTTTCCAAGTCATCTACTTTATCAACCAAGAAAGTGTTTTGTTTAAGAAGCAATTCTTTCTGTGTTTCCTCTTCCTTAATCTGCTTTCTAAGTCATTTAGAGAAACCTATTTTCCTGTTATCCTTGTCTGGTGTTGTTGTAGCATTTCCTTGAGGGTGTCAGCCTGTTTTTGACTGCTTGTTTTAAGATTTTCCAGGTTCTCTTTAAAATCATCCATCTTCAAAGACAGCTCCTGCAGGGTAGATGCCATCTGTTGTAGTTCCTTCTTTAAGGCAGCATCCTGGTGAAAATTCTTTGAGTTGCTCATTTTAACAAGTGAATATATCTCCAAACTTTTTGACAGGAAATTATTTGTAAAACTTCACTAGAGTTTCTAATTATGTAAATTAGCCCTTTATCTATAAGATTTTATACTTTGAAAAAAAAAAAGAATATTTTTTCCTGTCTTATTTAACTAGTTATATAGAGCTCTAAAATACTGCTGCTTTCAGTTAGCCATTCAGGCTCCACCCCATATATTGTATTCTTGATTACAATTTATCCTAGTAATATTTCTGTAAATGTATTTCAATTCTTTTTGTGTTTTATATGTTGCGGGGATTTTCTCCCCTTGTATATAATTACTTATCAGCTACTGTAAAATGTTTTTATGTGTGTTTTTGTGGATGCACATCTTGTAATATCTAGGAGTCCCTTGTGGAGTTTGTAATAGCTCCAAGTTTACAATCATCAATAAACATAGTCAGTCACATTGTCAGTGAATAAGAATTTTACAGGTGCTCTGTGAGACTCCCAGTGAACCATTATGTAGAGTTTGACTAGCATCAGTGCCAGGAATAGGTGTTCCTCCAAAACAATATGAAGAGCTCTTCTCCATCACCATGGAACTCTGCTATTTGTATTATATTGGGGTTGTGTTAATATGAATTTCACAGAGTGGTCCATGCTTCCTGTAGGTCTGTAATGCAGCTAGCCCACATTGTTGGCAGCTGCTGTTTCTTACTCTATGGTGGCCATGTAAAGGCATGTCCATCATGGATGCTGTTATGCTTCCATTACTTCTACAGAAAGGATATCCCAGCTTTAGCCACCTGGGTAGTCTCTTCTCACAGTTCCAACCAGCACTTTTACCGGCACCATAAATGACCTGATGGAGGGCATCATGTCCAGGAATTGAAGTGAAGTTTGGAAGGATGACAAAAAGGAAGAGGAAGAATGCAGCAGTAGTTCTGGGATAGGTTTGCTCAAATGAGGATGAGCAAGAAGATGACTCTCAAAAACACGCGTTTAGTCTATTTATTTATTACACCCCCATTCCAATCAGTCTCAGACACCAATGTTTTTCCATACTTCTTTATTCAAATTTACTTAGCACATTTTAAATGGTTTCTAACTCCTTATCATATTGGGTCAGTCTACCACCAAATCTAGGGTAAACACAATGACATGCTCTCTCCACCTTTTGGCTGTAGCTCCTTGCAACTACTTTGACTAGTGACTACTAAGTTTATAAAATGGGTACACTCAGACTCTTTTCCTTCGACATGATCTGAGGCTTGTCATAAACATTCCTAGAGGTAGATGTTGAACTTATCCTACACAGAAACATCTAAACATTCCAGGGGCATCCAACCACATATTTTAGTTTTCCGAGTGTGCTCAGCAGTCATGTTGGCTGTAAAGTCCAACATGCCATGAATAATATTCATTTAACAACCTTAGCACCTTATTTGATATGATTTTCCAGAACAAAATGCTTCTGGCCTGATGGAATGAATGCAAAGTCCATCACTGACCTTTGGCCCAAGGTGCAGTGGTATCAAGTATATCAACCAGCAGCCTTGTGTTTGAACATAGTCTTCTTGAGAGATATATTGTGAGTAACACAGGTGTTCAATACAATTCAAGACTCAAGTTTTCATTAGGCAAGCCATTCCTCCCTATCACTTATGCCCAGTAGCTGCTTCATGCCCCATAAAAGTAATGACATCTTCCAGTAGGATTACAGAATCACTAGGTGGTAACTTTTGAAGAACTTTCCATGCAGTCCCCAAGAAGGTTAAATTCTTTGAATAGCTGCTTCATGAATATGTAAAATAACTGTCAGACTTTCCCTTTCTGCAATTTCCAGCTACATTGATGTGAACTTGTCATCTACTGGCAGAAACACCAATTGTTCAGCACCAAGGTGAAGGCTTGTAAGCATCTCAAAACCTGTTCAAGGTTTTGCCTGAGGAAGAACTTTAGAGAAGGAACAATATCAACCCTAACCAAGAAGCCTGGGTCCAGAACTAATGCTGTGTGCAGAACTAAGGCCAACTCTATCTCGTCTTTACTGTTCAACCTCCTCCATAAGCTCTAGCTCCTCCCACAGCAGTAAGGTGGCATTCTAAGTTTAAACAAGCTGGCTTTATTTTCAGGGTCTAATCTACCTTAATTGGCCCTGTTTCTGCCTGTCATGCATCTGGAAATATGCCCCACCCCTACACTTCTACTTGCCCCTACCCTTTTCCTTGTCACAAAGCTGTTTCACACAACTTTTTTGGACTAAGCCTTTTTGAACTATATGGGTCACTGTCCCACTAGACATTCAATGGTAAACATCACCCCTAAGCCTAACTTCAGAGGTGGGTCCCATATCCCTCTTTTAGCAAAGTTCATCTGCTTCATTAACTGAACCATCATGGAGGTTGATTCTTCCACTGGCCATCTAGTCATACTCCCAGTAAAGGATAATCTCTTCACTGTGTGGTCCAAGGAGGATAGCAGGGAGCAAGATGAAAAACACAGTGTATGTGATCATCATCTTCTGAGATGCTATCAGATTTTTGGGTGCTCTTTCAGCCTGTCTTTGCTCGTCAACAAACACTATGCAATTAAACCACATGGAGACTACACTGAGCCACATGCTTCTGCATGGCTGCTATATCCAGCCAGGACTGCTTCCACTTCCTGGTCAGGGTCATACTACTGAGTCCATGAATGTATGAAGAACACTTTCAGAATTTCTTCAAGTGGTGCTTTTGAAAACAATGAAAATCTTTAATGATAATAACTCGTAGTGAATGTCACCACTTTAAATATTTCCTTAAGGGTGAAGCAAATTGTGTTTTTTTTCCCACATCTGCAAACCTATTTATGTGAACATATATGTTCAAGAGCTCATGCTGCTCTCAATGACTTTTTTCCTTTTTCCCAAAGAACCAAACCATGCCCAGCTTTAATATCTGTGTCAATAAAGTGTCCATAGAATTCATCACTGAATTCATCCAGCTTATGGAGCATTTTGGTTTTGCTCAGTAAGTTTCTTCAAAGAATCATTTTAGAGGCCATTCAATGATCTAGGAGTTCAAACTGAACATTGCTACATCAGGTGTGGTGGTAGTGGCACCTGTGTGATTGCTTGACCACTAGCTAGTTTTGATTTGGACTACCCCCTACCCTCTAATTACATAATTTTATATGGATCTGACCAATACAGAGATTTAAGAAACAATGAAATGAAAGTTGTAACTTGATTCTCTTTCTGAACTAGCTCTTATCAGAGAACACAATAGAGAATTGCTGTGTGCACATGGTGACATATAATGGAGACATTAGTGGTGGTCTTGCTCAAGTTGCACAAGATGCAGTAAAGCCCATGCCTGCCTCTGTTTATGTATACAATTACATGATCAATATTGAGAAGGCAAAATTTGTGGGTGGCACATGTGCAGATGGGCATGCCTTTGAGGGCAAGCTTATTTTCGATAACCAATACTCAGCATATCATTTGAAAATCTTAAAAGTGAAGAAAAAATTTCTGTCCCTAAACATCTCAACAGTACAAGTGTTCCAGCCAATTGAAAGACTGTGCAGCTCAGTCTGATATGTGGTTCAGAGAGCGCTTTGTCTTTTAGAATTCAAATGTAAACAGCATTGCGTTATTTATCCATGACTCCCCCCCAAACTCCCTGCATGGATTCCAGTGATAGCCCTTCCATGAACAGTCATCTACATTTTCTGAACAGTCTTTTATTGGGTCAACTATGAGGACAACATTTAGATCACTTCAGCATTATATCTGATCTTTTGTTGACATGATCCTGGACCTTCTGATCTGAAAATATCTTACCTGGAAACTATAGGTCTAGTTATTCCCCAGCTTGTACTCTCTTGAGCTCATGGGAGCTTTCCATGCTGACTTAAACTGGCTCTAATTACAACAATCTTCAAATGTCCTACCCTTAAGCAATTAATTCTGGAAAGTTACTACCCATCTCTTATATTCTTTTTTAGGCTAGAATATAGAGAAAGTCATCTACATTAAGCTGGTGTCACACCAAGTCCCTTATGTCAGCTAATTTTAAGTCTAGCCACATATCTCTCAACTGCACAGATTTTCACAGGATGTCCATATTTTTGCCTCATATTTTTGGTCTGTTTTCCATAAAATTGTGGGGTTTTTTTGGCAAATTAGTAGTAAATCATTAAAGACTGAAGTTAGAAAATAATAAGAAACATTTGAGTTTCAGACTTCATACTCTTCAGAAATTCACGCAAATGCAAAACCTGTTATTTATCAACTTTCTAAGTTTGCAAGAGCAATATTTAAAATGTGTCCCTATTTTTGGACCCTTTTATTTTATTTTATTTTATTTTACATTTGTTGACCAGGCTAGTCCAACTGGATACATGTCCATTTTCAGTACAGGCCCGGGGAGATAAGCTCCAGTTACACTATTAATTCAAAAGAGATATAAAAAATAATATATATTGTCAATAAAAATTAAACATCAAGATCATCCATACAGGTTTAACAAAAAAAAAAAACAATGCAGTATTACAAGAAACATATTTACATAGGAGAGGTTTGACAATTATATAGAAGACTAGGAAAAATAATAGATTCAAACTAATAATTAAGGTTGTTTTTTAAAAGTAAATGCTCAAATATAACAAAAACAACATTAAGTTAGTATATATACAAAGTAGAAACATATGTGGTCTCAGCAAGTTGATTATTACAGAAATATGTATTCTGTGGTCATTACCTGAAGAGACAAGACTAGATATCAAAGTAAGGAGGCTTACTATCAAAATGTAAGGGTGTTAGGAGGAAGGAAGAGCAGTAAGGATAAACGGGGGGGGGGGTGTTAGTCTGGATTAGTACATGGGCCTAACCATTGAGATTTAAGAAATATTTAGTTGCTTTTTGAAGAGTGGTGATGTAAGAGATGTTAGTTTGCTGGGAAGCCTATTCCAGGTTTTCCCACAGAATTAGAGAAAAGAGAATCACCTGCTTTGTTGTACGATTTTTGAATGGATATTAGTAATTTATCTGCTAAGCGAAGGGTAGTAAGATTTTTGTAGGGGGTGATGAGGCTACATAGAATAGGAGTATTACCTGGATGATACAAAGTCTTATAGGTGATAATAAGTTGTTGAGATTGTAGCTGATTTTGCCGTTCTAGCCATCCTAGCTGTTTAAGATTTTGGCAATGGTGAGTTTAAAATGGAGAGCCAGTGGCAAATCTGGCAATGTTGTTATAGGAGGTTGGCAATTTGTTGAGGTTGCTTTTGGAAAGATTAGTAAAGATGGGGGAGGCATAGAGGAGTGTAGAGATCAGATGGGTATGGGCAATGGTAGTTCTAGCTTCTAGGGTAAGGAAAGTTTTTATCCTGTAAAGGGTACTGAGTTTTCTGTTTACAGTTTTAATAGTCGAGTTAATATGGGAGTCAAAGTTCAGGTTGTGGTCAATTATTGCACCTAAGAGTTTGGTGGTTGAGTCAGGTGCTATGACTGTACCATTGTTAGATGTAATCGTGAGGTCTATTCAGGAGGATTTTAGTGTTGGAGTAAATAATAACAATTTTGTTTTTTTTGGCATTTAGGAGGAGACACCATTGAAGGAACCAGTTTTCTACTAGGTTAAATACAGTTTGAGTTATGGATTGGAGTTCAGATGAAGATGAGGCAGCACAAACTAGAGTGGAGTCATCTGCATACTGTATGCAGGTATTTTGAAGATTTATATTTAGATCATTAATAAAAATTGAAAAAAGGAGCGGTTCCAGGATAGAGCCTTGAGGGACACCAAGGGTAATAGGGAGAGGTGTGGATAGGTGATACAGCTTGATGTCTATCTTCTAAGTAGGAGTTGAACCATTTTAGTGCCTGTGTGTCAAGAGAGAGAGAGTAATTTGAGTATGTTTAGAAGTGCCTGATGATTAACCATATTGAAGGCTTTAGAGAGGTCAATAAAGAGTACAGAGGAAAGCATGTTGTTATTATGATGTTTGTTAATGCAGTCAGAGAAGGATAAGAGAAAGCAGTGGTGGTACTATGACAGGGCCTAAAACCATGCTGGCAGTCATCTAGTAGGTCATTTTGGAGAAGGTGATCAAGTAGGAGAGTAAGGCTATGGGGCAAAAGTTAGAGAGTTCGGTTGAGTTACCACCCTTGTGAAGTGGGATAATGTGAGAGATTTTCCAGAGAGATTGAATGGTGCCTTCAGTAATGGTTCTATTAATTAGGATGGAAATGGGATAGGCAAGAACTTTTGCTGCAGTTTTCAGGTATTCAGCTGGTAGGAGATCAGCTGAGGGGGTGCATGGTTTAAGTTTGTGGAGTAAGGCATAGATAAGGGATGTAGGAACTGGTTTTAAATGAAATGTGGGGGGTATTCTAGGTGACGAGGATAGGAGAGTTGAGCTAACAGTAGGTAAGCAGTTTGCTAGAGATTGAACAGTTTCAGTAAAAAAGGTGTTGAAAGCATCAGCAATCTGGCTGGGACTGTTAAGGGAGAGACCTGATGGCGTTGATGTCTTGGAATGGCCTGGGTATAGAAGTCTATTTATACCTAACCAGAAAGTTTGTGTTTTTTGTTGATGTTTTTCCTGGAGTTTAAAGTAGTTTTTTAAATCAAGAATTATTGATCTTTTACTGGCATTTCTCAGCTCTTTAAATTTTTGATGATCTGTTGGGTTTTTAGAGTTTCTCCATTTAGACCAGATTTTATTTCTCAATAAGATTTTCTGCCTAGTGTCTTTAGTGAGCCATGGAGCAGCTTTACTTCTAGTTCTTATGGAGCGAGTAGGGGCATGGTATTCCAGAATTTGTAAAAATTTAGTGTTAAAATAGGTTACTGCTTGCTCAAGAGGGAGTAGTTTTAAGGGTGACCAGTCACAAGCTTGAAGCTCAGCTTGGAAGCTTGCTGGATTGAAGTCTTTTTTGTTTCGGGCAATTTTAAAGAGAGTCTGGTTGGGAATAAAGGTTTTTTTGTCTGATTGTCCCAGTTTTATTTATGGCTTTGCCCAGATTTCCTGGTCTAAGAAGTTGAGAGGTATTTCTAGCCATAGTCCTGAGAAGTTCTTATTTTGGGTTTTAATAACCTCTCAGCAGTGAAGAGTCAATGGTTATACCTCATCCCAGATTTCCTTAATGCCACAGTTTCAAATAACCCCAATGATCCCAGGGTCTTTATCCAGAACTTTCAGGCTTACTGTTTACATGCATCCACTGTCCATGATTCATCTCCTACCTCTTGTGGTATACTCAGTAGGATTTAATCAGATTTGAGAAGTCTGAACTCCTCTTTGAATTTCCTGCTGAAATGAAGACTGCATCGGGTGTTAATTATATCTGCATTGTTGTTTGTAGTGTGCATGCTTTCAATGGTATGTATATTTTTGGGAAAAGTATGCAGAATTACTGTCAAACTTATTACATCCAGCATTACCTCTCTTTTACTCAGCAGTATACATTAGGTCACTCCATGCCTGAGGACTGATTAGATTAAATTCTTGAATAGATGAGCCATAGGTGATTCAGTCTAAACCCAATAAAGTCTGAAGCAATGTTATATCATACTACCATTAGACCCTTGCATGTTTCATTAATTTATCATTTATGCATTCTTTTCTTAAATTAATAGGCTGTAGCCTTTTTTTTCAGTCAAAGATCTGAGATTCAGGAGTGATACCAAAACAACACACCATTACTTACAGAATATGCATCAGCTATGATTTAGTCATTCCATTTATAAAGACATCTTCAATTTGAAATACCCAATTCTAAGATCATTCCCAGTTGCTTTTCAAATGACTTGTTGCAATGTTCATTATGTTATGTGCATGGCACTGACCTTGTTCACACTGAATGAGTGCAAAGCTCTGCAACTTGTGGTTTAACTGAAGCTTCACACTTCAATTCCACTGTTCCCATACTGTGGACCTTCACTGGCTTTTGGTGGTGATGAGGTCAACACTAAAGGTTTGCATGTTCCCTTATAGAAGGTTCAGCATTAAAGATCATGATATTCACTTAGAGTTCACACAACTTGGGTTTGAGTATTGTAATAAACATTACTCTTAATAGCTTTTTTCAAATGCATCAAGTATGTTAAAGTACAAAAAAAAAAGAAGCAAATACCTTATTAAAAGATAAAAAAAACAGTTTAATGCACCACAGTAAGAACATACATTATATACAGGAGTATAACACAAGAACTCCATCATACAAAAAAATAATAATATATTACTACCTTAAATAACTACAAAATTTAAATCACCTAACTACATCCAGACAAGTCATTAACACCTTCAATAATGCAATGACTTCAATTAAAAAAAAAAACTTGCTAAGTCAAATACTATCAATTAATCCAGAAGATGTAAAAACTTTGAACCTAAATTGCCAAATTAATTTACTACGGCAAGAAGTGTTTCATTGCCTCTTCTTCCCTCAATCCATAATAATTTTTTCTAGAATAAAAAACACTAAACATAAATATAAAAATAAAAAAAATGTCCTGGCTGAGGACCAACTGCTTTATTGAAATATATTGAGTGCTCTCTTTCTAGTTACAAATGAAGCATCATTAGACTATAAAACAGATAATTTCCTTCCCTTATATAGTGCTAGAAAATCATTAACAATCTCATCAATCACAAAATTTGAAATAATAATGATGATGATGATGATGATGATGATAATGACAAATAAAGTACTATATCCCAAAAATAACAAATAATTTCTTTAGCATTATAAATAGATGAGTAAAACCAAACACGATTTATCAAGTAAAACATAGAAAATAATTATTTAATAAACAACCTCCCCTATTTATAAAATCATACTTTTTTATTAAATGTTTTTAAATGTTTTATAACCAAAATGGTAACCATTAATTACACATTTAGCTACTACTGCTCATAATTTCTCATCTCTAAGGACAAGGACACTGTTAATCGATAGTCTGTCATTAATTCCAGGTGACTATGCTGTATTTAACAGAATCTGCCAATGCAGGTCATGGAATTCTAGATAGGATTCACAGTATTCCCTTCTGATATTTTTGAAATTCACCAAAATATAAAATAAGAACTTCTAAAGCATGCGCAATCTTTAGCATGTTTAATAAGGGCATTCCTATTATCCCACTTTCCAATTGCATAAACATGCTAATGAATCTTGTTCCGAAGAGCATGCTTAGTTTTCCCTACATAAAAGCAAGGCATACTAAGCAAATGGCAATATAAACCACACCATTTGTGTTACAGTTTTGCCTCTCATTGGGAATAATTGTTCCGGGGTAATCTGCTATGGTAATACCAACAGTATCATTAATACCCAAAACCACAATCAGCGTACTTGTTAAACTCAAAGACAAATTAAAAAAATGCTGCATTAGAACACAACAGAGCCTTTAATTACACAAAGTTTTGAGTGATTTTTGTTCCAGTTGAAAAGGAATTTCATCAAAAACAATGTGATCTCAACTTCCTTCCTTTTGTACACTTAAAAAGGTGCTAAACAACACTGGCAAAAATTTAAAGGTATACACACATTAAAAATCAAGCACTATTCCCAAATTTCCTGCATCAAATATATATGCATGCTAAACACCAACACCATTAAATATAAAAGTGAATATTGTATAAAAAAACATAATAGCAGATGTGGTAAAAATTAGTAAACAGAAAACGTAAAATAGCTTATATGATCAATGAAACTGTTTAAAAACATTTTAGAAAAGTAAGTCCTGTGACAGGCAGTCTGACTTAATCTTCAAGATAGGCTTGATAGATACTACATCATTAATACCTGGTAGGGCAGTGGCATTTAATAAAAGCTGCAAGTGAAGTTCCCTCTTCTCAACAAAGGTTTTTCAATCAGCACCTCTTTCCGGGCATTCCACCTTCAATAAAATGGAAAAGCCAAATTTCTTAAAATACTTGTACACCATAGAATGCTTGTAAAGAGCATTACAAGAGTTGGCTTTGTCAACTGCATACATGTGCTGATTGATTCTTATCCTTAAAGGCCCAATAGTCTTTTCTACATAGAATTCTGGGCATGATAGACAGAAGGCTATATATACAACACCCTTAGTATTGCTGTCATATCTGCCCTTGACTGTAATCAATCTAGGAAAACAATCCACAAAATAACTACTGCCTTCAAAAATAAATCTACACTGTTTGTAGGTTCCACACCACTTCATGCCCCAACCTTTGGTGGAAACATTGTCATAACGCTTACCTACTTCTAGGATGGTTTTGAAATTTTTGTTATTTTTAAAAACAAATCTAGGTTGTGGTCCCAACTGGTTGGTTAACCCTAGGCATCCAAAAAAAGTACTCCAGTGTGCTTTGATGGAACTTTTCAAAGAATTAATGCATTTGCTGTATTGCAGAACAAACACCTGTGAAGGGTTATCAGAACTTTTATTATTGTATTTATTCTGACCCACCATAGATCCAGGTTGTCGTATAATGGAGCCACATTGAGAATTTCTATGCTCTTTCACAAAACTACTAATATCGTCCAACATGCCCTGTGGGTACCCCCTGCTTTTAAACATTTCACAAAGTTTGATAGCTTCAACTTGGAAGTTGGTGTCATCAGAAACTAATTTACTAAGCCTCATCAGTTGACCTTTCACCAAATTCTTTTTCTGCCATTCAGGGTGTTTACTCTTGAAATGCAAATATGCATTGAAAAAGTGTTTTTCCTGAAAATGTTGGACTCGTATCTTTGTTCCTTGAAATTTTTGTACAATGTGATGTCGAGAAAATTAACAAAATGTGTGTTCCATTGGTGGGTAAATTCCAGGAAGTCAGTGCATAGGTTTCAAAAGTCTATAAAAGACTTCAATTCCTCTAAACTGCCCTTCCATAAAATAAGTATATCGTCCAGGTACCTGAAATAAACTCCAATCTTAGAAGATAAAGGTGAGCATAAAACCATGGATGTCTCCCAGAGCCACAATACCATGTTGGCAAATATGGCCACACCTCTATGTTGCTTGTAATATTCACCTTCATAGTACACAAAGTTGTTAGCACAAGCGCCATACACTGGAGGATCAATCTAACTTCAGTCTCACTCAAATCTGTGCCCCTTATCATAGCTTGATGAAACCAGTCCAACCCCTTCTCATGGGGGATGACAGAAAATAAGTATTTGATGTATATTGTAACAAAGAGGGCCTCAGACAAAAACATAGCTTAAGACATAATCTCAAGAAAATGCCAAGAGTCCTTTAGTATATGTTGCTTATCCACTGCAAATGATTTAAGCTTAAAGTTAACAAATTTGGCCAAGGGTTCTGTTTTAGACCCAGCAGGAGCTACAATGAGTCTTAAGGGGGGTCAGACATTGATTTATGGATCTTAGGAATTCCAAAAATGTGTGGAATCGTAGGCTTCTTCACTAGTAAAAATTCCCTAGTGGTCATACGTAAATCAAATGTCACAAAAATGTCCTCCAAAATCAAATCAATAGCATGGAAAGCAATGTTGATTTTGTTCAATGAAACTTCAATGAAAAATATTCCATTATGTAAATAAGTTAACATTTTGGAGGAATAACAATGTTTGTCCATTATGACCACTCCCCCACCTTTATCAGGTTTCATGATGTGCAAACTTTTACCATTGACCAATTTGTGTTACAGTTCCCTCTCCTCTGGGGTAAGGTTGTACAATCTGTTTTTTTTTTATTATTATAACACCATTCCCTCATGCTTTTCTCACATAACTGTTGAAATAAGTGAATGTAAGGTAAGAGGAGTGGGTTAAAAATGCTCTCTCTTCTCAACAAAGGTTTTTTTAAGTGTATAAAAGGCAGCAAGTAGAAGATCACATTGTTTCTGATGAAGTTCCTCTATGACACTGTTCAAGAGGAGCATGGATGAGTGAATGGGGCACCATAAATTCTTAAAAGGGATAGCACCCACAACCTTCCTGGACATGGGCAGTCATCACTAAATGCAGTCTTGGGTATTGAGTAATACTTCTATGGTATTACATTGGGTTGAAATGGCTTGGCTAGGCTAGAAATGACCTGTGGGTCAATAGCCTAGTAACCTCCTATGATCCTATGAATTAATTTGGATATTTAGGTTCAATGCTTTTAGATCTCCAGGATTAAATGATAGTATTAACTTAGCAAACATTTTTAAATGCAGGTCATTGCATTATTGGAGCCCTTACCGAAATGGCTGTGATGTAGTCAGGTGATTTAACTTTTATGTTTTTTTAAGGCATTGCGCTAATAATGTTTTTTGGTCTTTTGAAGTGTTTGTGTTACATTTGCATATAGAATGAACACACTTACTGTGGTATATTAAACCAGTTTTTAGCTTTTGATAATGTGTGTTGTTTCATTCGTTACTCTTAATATGTTGATTTTAAGTGTCAGAGGCTTGCTTGTAAAATTTAAAAGCAGACTGCCAGGATTTTTCATTATTCATTATGAATTAATGCAACATTTCTATAGCTGACTGGTATCCATAAGTTTTGATTGCTGTGTCACTAAATAACTATATAATTTAATAGGTGAAGAAACATAGGAATCTGCAGTACTGACATCTATGTATCAGTTCTAACTCATGAGACTACTTATGGATAAGAACATTAGCTTCCAAAAACAATATCCTCAGTTTCCGTTGGAGAGCTATGACATAGCATCTCCCCCCACCAAACATTTTATTAAATCAGTTCTAATTCCAGACCATTTAATTTTGTAATCTACTGCCTAAAATGACATACATACCCAAAGGTATAAAAATACTTTATCATCATAAAGCTTTGCGGAATACAACTGGCTATTTTTACTGTTACTATTTTTCTAAGAAGACTCTTAAACTTGTGACTGAAAGGAAATAAATAAGGGTAATATTTAAGAGACACGGTTCAAAATGAATAGGGTCAATGCACCCAGAAATGGATGTAGAAGAACAACTCTATCAGAACCAATGCTTTACTCAGGTTGAACAAATAATAATATAACTATAGGCAGATAGTGTGCAGTGCATATGTAAGTGGGCTACATAGTAATTGTGAGAGCAGTACTTTAATTCATAGATAGCTACAAAGCTTAACAAAACTGTCTACACAAGCTGCATTACATTTCAGCACACACACATTTAGATCAGAGTTCTAGCTTCACACTATATAAAACTGCCTCTGCTGTTACAGCACAGCAGTGTTCCTTTCACTTCCACAGGTAGCAATGCACACACACACACACACACACACACACACACACACACACACACACACACACACACACGCACGCACGCACTCACTCACTCACTCACTCACTCACTCACTCACTCACTCACTCACTCACTCACAAAATACAGCCTGAATACACACATTAGGTAACAAATGTTGCTGCTATATAACTCAGAGTGTTGTATGTATTTCCTCAGATTGACCAGAAATGCAGCACTGTAATTCTATACTGGTTTAATGCCAGCATGCACATCCAATCACTTGTTAGCAGCATGTACACTGTTCCATGCTGGGAGTACTATGTAATACATACAATTAATTATTGCAACCTAACAGGAAAGTGCAATGCATCTCAGAAGGTTAATATACTGCATTGTGCTTATATTGTATTCATTTAGATTGCATTTGCATCTCATTTTTACAAGCCCATATTGACATGTACTACATTGTACACAGGCCACTGTTGCCAAGGTGATCAGTTATGGTGTTGCTGTGAAAAAGGCAGAATATTGCCAATCATATCCAGATTCTTTACTTTGTCTATCACCAAAAGATATTTGTCATCTACGGAGAGGTCCACAGTTGGTTATTAAACACTAGATCATAGGTTCCAGTAAGAGTGGATTATAGATTTCCCCTCATCTTCTGCAATTTCCCCCATCTTCTGCAAGCTGCTGACCATTATCAAATTAGAAATGTTAAGATGACACCATTTCAGTTTCCATACAGGTATTTGTTTTTACAGGAAGAAATAATGTGAATCAGCATATTATATGCACAAAAAGGTTAACCCAGCATATACTTCATTACTTCACCCAATGGCGTCAGAGTAATAGTAAACAACATTGGTGAGGCAGCTGACAACAGTTGGATTCCACAGAAGAATTTAGTGAGTATATGGAAGTCTCAAAGAAAAAAAAAGATCTGCAGAACAAAGTCACAATTGTCCTTAATTATATATCTTAAAACCATAGATGACACTATTAAAAGCTGTATTCACACCTTGAAATGTCAATATGGACATATAATTCTTATCTCTGTCTAAACAATAATCCGTTTCCTGCTCTGAGGCCTTTTCTGTAATGCTTTTCTTCCTAAATTCTGACTAGGAAGTCCCAAATAATGCTTATTTAATCTAGGACTTCTCAGTTTAGAGGGATACCACGTTTTTAATACTCTTCACTAGAGAAGAAGAATTACTGTAAGTCTGCACTTTGCAGGTTTAGAGGGTTATAATAGGCTGACAGAAAGTGGATTACCTTGCCTTTCAAGGAATACCGCATTGCTTTACTGAAGTCCACAAAAAAATCTTTGTATGAATTCTGCTGAAGTTCACAGCAGCATAGTTCATAAAAGAGCCAGAACCCAAATGTTTTCAGGTAAGTCTTTCCAGGTGGATAGTTCTATAAGCAGCAGGTGTGGAACTGTATTCTACAAGTTACATATGCATCATTCTGTCAATGAGCATAAGAGTATGAGCAAGACCTAAAAAAATACAAAAATTGTCTGATAAATAATCCCACTGTAGTAAACTTTAAATAATATAGTAACCTAAAAACGAATAACATTTTATTCAAAAGTACAGTTTGATGCATTATAATAGAACATGTATAAAACTCATTGAAAATGTCACCTAAGACAGAAGGAAAAAACACCTGAGTAATCATGCACAACAAGACAACGACTGGCGTGAGATATTAGTCTGTCCTTTAATATATTTCTATTAACACAGCAGTTGTTCAATGATTGTACATAAAACCAGTAGTCATTGGAATAGTCTTTTCTATCCATACAGAAAGCTGGATGTTGTTATAATTCAGAATGTTTTTGCTTTTCAGCTTTGAAATCCAATCTTTCTAAAAGGCGCTCAGTACCCCACATAGGATATTGTTTATGCTGCTGAGCACATGCAATATTGGCTACTTAAAATATCATTACCTTTGAAATTAACATTTGAGCAGGCCAGTTGTCAGATAAGCCTTTTCTGTTTTTTAACCCTGTAGGAACCATTAAATACAAATGGTTGTTTTCTACTGTGATTATTTGCTTTTATACTTTAAGTAGCTTGCTTAAGGCCACATAGTACATTCAGAAAGTTGTGTGAATCAGACTCATGGCAAAACAACAGCTCTTATTTCCAGCTTATTGCTCTAATAAAGCAATTGTGACAACCTCACCTAGACCAGGGGAAGTAACTCAGGAGCATCAGTCCTCACCACTGTCCCTGGTAAGGCAATGTCACTGAAAGCAGGGATAGAAATACACAACTTCCCTCAGGAGTACACTGAGAACAGGCTCCAAACCTGGGACTATATGCTTCACTCCAGGTCCCCAAATGAGTCCTCACACTAACCACTGCAGAGCACTGTGTCCCAGTTCTGGGTGTTTGACACACTCACTCTTACATATTTGATATTCACGCTTACAAACACTCTTGAAAAAGATTGGCACAAATTTACCTGCTATGTCATCTTTCCCAAATTACAAGCTAATAGCCACCGCCAGTCAAATATCACAATATCCTTCAAAAAGGGTTTTCAATTATATTGGGTAAAATAAATATTGATATAAATGGTAGCATGTAATTCAGGCAGTAAGGTTTTTCAGAGTGGCCCTGGTGTTATCACAATTAGCATAAACACTCTTAGGTTACTAAAAGTACTTTCTAAATAATCAGCCACAATAAAAGGTAGTAAAATATTTAATAATAAATAAAATTATTTAAAACATGAATACACTGAATAACTAATGTAGTAAACCACAGAGTTTCACACACAGGAATTATGAAAATAACACTGTAGCATATGTTTCAAATTGAGCGTAGAAAACCTCTATCTAACTATAGTTCCCTAGCTATCTACATTTATGGTCCCTCTCTATTCTAATTAAATCAGCAAGGCAAGATGATACTCCTCTTCTGACAGGTAAGATAAGAATTTATGCCCACTCTTCAGACTGTTGTCTGCTCCTCAGTGACAGGAATAATAACTCCTACTATTATGCTGAACAGCTCTGAAAAACAAACTGAATGATAACTACTGATCTGGAAAACAACTACTAACAACTGAACAACAGCTGACCAACTACAACAATTACTACTACTACTGAACTTAACTGATTAAGAACCTGCTTTTATAGCAGAATTTTTTTAAAAGTCACCGAAAGCTGTTATGAGAATTCTTCTTTCTCATATCAGACTTTAAAAAGTAAATAAAACAGCTGCTGTGGAGATTCTATCCCTTTCAGCTCTGGCACATGATAACATCACATCTAGGTCAGCTGACTGGCAAAATTTCAGAATTCTTTTTAAAAAACATTTACATTGGTCAGCCAGAAGAACACTGTTTGATTCAAACATCTTACATAAATCAAAGCAATAATCAAAAAGCATAAACTTATTTACAAAATTATAGCTAGTCTTGCTGGCATATATAACAGAGGGTAATTTACAATTATTTACAAGTATTTATAGAACTTCAGCCAGTCATTCTAGCACAGGTATCAATATCTAATATTTTCACACCAAGTTTTATTGTTATTAGTATAAATGAAAGAGATGGGTAATATGGTGAGCAAACTTGAAATATAATCAACGATATACTCCTGTTCAATTTAGAGAAAAATGTCATGGGAATTGAAATGGACACAGTCCTCATCTTGCTCCGTTCTGGCTGTTCTTTGTAACAATGGGAGAAACATCTGTTTATTAATATAGCCATGTTCATTTACACAATTTCAGTCTACATCTGGCCATTGATACAAGACAGATCTGTGCCACTTGTCAACTCACTTTGGTGTCACTGCAGGTTGATGCTTGAGTATGTTAAGGAAGGAGGCCTTTTGCGGCATGACATTAACTTTATATTTAGTCAGATAGTGCAACTGATACGGCCTATTGAAAAGTATTTTCTTTTTAATATTCTGTTTTGTAATTTTTTGGAGAAGGTTGAGGGTCTATTTTTTTAGAATCAGAATTAAAATCAGAATCACATTTATTGGCCAAGTATGTGCACATACAAGGAGTTTGACTCTGGTTTCGATGACTCTCCAAGCATAAATTACATAAATGGCATACATACAACGATTAAAAACAAGACAAAAAATGTGACTATACATATATGTATACATACAGAGTGCAAGTGCAATTCAGTGCAAGAAATACTGAAACAAACTCTGAAAGAAATAAGCATTAACAATAAGTAAACAATATTGCAGGACCCACAGAGGCTTGGGAAAAAGAATATCCAACCTAGTAAGCTGAATTACCATTTCATGAACTTCATGGTCTGTGGGGGAAAAAAACCTGTTCTTATATCTGTTTGTTTTGGTGTGTATTAATCTGTAATGCCTGGCCGATGATAATAGTTCAAAAAGATAATGGCCTGTATATGAATCGGTGATGACTTACCCTGCCCGTTTCATGACTCTGGAATAATACAGGTCCTGTAAGGAGGGCAAACTGCAAAAATGATTTTTTTCAGCAGCCCTAACTATTCAATTTAACCTATTTTTGTCATGTTTAGACAAATATCCAAACCACACATTTATGGATGAGCAGAGAACAGACTCAATGGCTGCTGCGTAGAACTGAATCAACAGCTCTTGTGGGAGGTTGAACTTCCTTAGCTGTCACAGAAAGTACATTTGCTGTTGTGCCTTTTTTATGACAGACCCTACATTGGTCTATCATTTCACGTCCTGGGAGATTATAGATCCCAAAAACTTGAAAGTTTCCGCAACTGACTCATCAGTATCAAATATAATGAGGGGGGATGATATTGTAGGACCACTCCTAAAGTCCACTGTCATCTCCAAAGTTTTAAGAGTGTTCAGCACCAGATTATTCTGACTACACGAAACGGTCAGCTACTCAACCTCCCATCTGTATGCAGGCTCATCACCATTCCTGATGTACCCAATAATGGTTGTATCATCTGCATATTTAGTAAGTTTGACAGAGAGATCCTTAGAGGTGCAGTCATTAGTGTAGAGGGAGAATAGCAGTGGGGAGAGCACATATCCCTAGGGGCACCCATATTGATCGTGTGATAGCTAGATGTAAATTTCCCCAGTTCACCTGCTTCCTATTAGTCATACAATTGGTGATCTACTGACAGCTGGAGGCAGGGATGGAAAGCTGGAAGAGTTCAAGTGAAGATGTTCTTGAATTATTGTATTAAATACAGAGCTGACATCCACAAACAGAATCCTTACATATGTCCTTGGGTTGTCAAGATGTTGCAAGATATAGTGCAGACCCATATTAGCTGCATCATCCACTGACCAGTTCTCTCAATAAGCAAACTGTAGGGGGTCTAACAAGGGAGCTAATATCCTTCAAGTGAGCTAATACCAGCCTCTCAAAAGTCTTCATTCCACCAATATCAAAGCAACAGACCTGTAGTCATTCAGTTCTGTTATATTGGATTTTTTAGGGACTGGAATGATTGTGGCTTGTTTGAAGCATAATGGAACTTCACGAAGCTCTAATTATTTATTAAAAATCTGAGTAAAAACAGGATCCAGTTGATCAGCATAGAATTTTAAACAAGAGGGTGAAACCCCATCTGGACCTGTTGCTTTCTTAGTGTGCTGTCTTGTACAAAACTGCTATACATCCTATACAGAGATTATTAATGCAGGTTGAATGTGAGAATGTGTGGAAGACAGAGTCATATAAGTGTGAACACTGAGAGAAGTGGTAACAGTTCTTTTGTAGCCTCAGGCTTATCAAACCTGCAGTAAAAAAGCATTCAAGTCATCATCCAGCTGATAATTAGATGCAGTGTAGGGGAATGGTTTCCTGTAGTTTGTAATGTTTTGTAGACCTCTTCACACTGATGCAGGATCATTGGCAAAACAGTTTTTACAGCTTTTCAAAATAGTTCTTTTTAGCTACTTTGGTTTCTTTTGTCATTGTGTTCCTTGTCTGTTTAAAATGTCCTAGCTCCACTTCTATAAGATCTTCCTTGGCTTGACCAAGATACATAAGTTTAGCAGTGAACCAGAGTTTGCTGTTGTTAAATTTTAACCATGTCTTAGTGGAGACACACACATCTTCACAGAAGCTAACATAAGATGGCCCTGTGTCTGCCAGTTCATGCAAGTTAACAGCAGAGTCCAAAGATACTCCAGCCATACAATCAAAGCAGGATTGCAGCTTCAGCCTTGCCTCAATAGTCCACCTTCTCACAGTACTGATCACAGGTTTAGCAGATTTTAACTTGCTCTTATAGGTAGGAAGCGAATGAATCAAACTGTGGTCAGAAAAGCCCAAAGCTGCATGGGGGACAACACAATAATAATGGTAATGAATAATTTAGTATCTGCAGTGGAACACTTCAGTAGGTACTTAAAATGTTTTTTGTTTGTTTTTAATAAAAAAAATAAAAATAAAAACAAAAAACAGAGAAACTAGTGGTCGTAAAACTTCATTGATGAGCTCAGTCACAATAATTCCAAAGTTTTAAGACCACTGGTTTCTCTGTTTTTTATTTTTTCCTCTACACTTGTGGTGATGAGGTTGGAACTAGACAGATTCCAGCGCGTGTTCATTTTTTATGGTTTGTCATCTTTGGTTTTGTGCGCAAGGATTTGCTCTGGCATTAGGAATCCACTTTGTTGACTTTTCTCAGCATGGAGAATACACAGCTTTGAGACATAATGACTGTACCAGTATGAGATGATGAAGGTCAGCTTCCCAACATTACTACAACTGACAGCTCGCAAAGTAATAATGTGAATATGCACCCTGATAATTTTGCTAAGCTAGAAAAGCAATTTAAACTTCTACAAGGTCTATTCTGGGGGAAAATATAACTGGAACAGAGTAGAGATAAAAGAAGAATACCAAGGGTAATGAGACTTAAAAAGTTAATGTGGAACAATGTACATGAAGAACTAGCACAGGAATGGACTGACATTCTTGAGGAAGCTATCAAACACAACAAAGAAAAACCAGGACACCACAAAGGAAATTACTGAGACTCTTGAGACTGAATGTAAGCAGGAGGCGGATCATGAACAGAAATTCCAGAATATGCTAGAGAAGGTTTACAATTATCTGAAGTCTATCCAAGAGAGAAATATTCAATAAATGAACAATGATCAAATGGACAAAGATGATCCACAGCATGTCATGAATAATCGATCCAGAAGGGGAGGTGGAAATGGATGGCAGAACTACAGGAGATGTTTTAACATGAGATCCAGCAACAGGGTAACCCAGACACCTGACGATTTCACCAATAATACCAATACCAATAATTATGATTCCAGTAATGCCAACAGGAATTACATTTACAATAATATTGACAACAACAATCTGAATGCTGAAGCTGGTAAAGTGGGTGTTATGAATGAGCAGGTTTTTCACAATATGAACACATCCACAGGACCAGAAAGACAAATGAGGGACAGACAAATGGAGGACCAACCAATGGTATCCATTACCTCTCGAACCCCAAAGACGGACACAAGAGAACACTGGAATCCTACCCAGCCACAATATCACTCCCAGGACTCATATCAGTGCACATGAACAGGAATTATCATCACAGTAATTGCAACTACAACCAGAGATACAGCCCACTGGGATTCCAGAGAGAAGATGTGAACTACTATCTGAACCCAAGGAGGGAGGACCAGAACAACTGGAGGAGGAAGCAGTGGACAGGGGTGAGAGGTACCTGGGGAACAACAACTGCTACCAATCAGGGCCATGAGCCTGTAGATGCAATTAGTCCCCAAGATCTGGAATCATTCGAAGAAACCGCTGACAGCACTTGAAGTAAAAGTGCTTAACAGATGACTTACATTCATACCTCAAGGAAGGAGCTATGTGACACAGACAGTCATTGATTTAAAAATGTATGTGGGAAAGTTAAATTTGAAACTTGTATTTCATGGGAAAAATAACATGGAGCAAGATAAACCCATTGAAGAAAAAATGAAAAGACCTAGTAGTTTTTGTCCCCCACTGCATCCCACACATGCAGCCTTTGAGTCAAAATGAGAGCTTAACATAAAAAAGGTTCTCAAAAAACCACCAAAATGTAAGTTTTGTAGTTTGTATAGTTTTATAATATTTCAAAGGATGAGATATAAGCACTTAAGAATTTGAGCAATGATAGAACTAGACATGTTTTGAAGACTGACAAGGGTGGGGGAATACTTGTTACAGATACTGACAGTTATATAATGAAAATAGAGAACATGCTGAACACAACTGAGTTTTATTCTAAATATTCATTTGAGGAGGTTAAAACTGCATACATAGAATGGAAAGATAAGCTAACCACAATGCTTAATGAAGAACTTATTAATGAAAACTTTTTGAGCATTTCAGCACTCATCACCCTATGTTACCTTATTTTTTCGGATTCTCAAACCCCATAAGAATAGGGAAGATCCATCTTACAGACCTATTATTGCAAGTATAGGTTCCATATCAGAGGCCACTGCCATATACTTAGATTTTTTTCTTCAGCTTCATGCTGAAAAGAACTCATCTTTTATTTTAGATTCACTTGATTACAAAAAAAAATTAGATAAGTGTATTTGAATGAACAAATCATATTGGTAACTATTGATGTTTAAGCACTATACACTGTCTTACCACACATGTACTTTACTGAAGCAGCTAAGGAGTCTTATAGCAGAAATAACAATGCTACACAAGGACACACTGATTGCTTAGGAAAGCTAATAATCTTGGTGATGAGTTACATTTTTTTTTTCAATTTCAATGGCTTTGCTTACAAACAAATGAGGGGGGTAGCCATGGGTGTGGCTATGTCCCCTAGCCTGGCCAATGTAGCCTTAGGTGAGTGGGAGGAGGAATTTCTACTGCAAAGTGAATACCAGAGTTTTACGACCAGCTACATTCACTTTATTGATGATGTAGTCATAGTCTGGCAAGGTGAAAAATCTAAACTGACTGAGTTTATCCATTACGTCAATAACTCCCCTCTTTCCTAAAATTTATCACTTTGATCAGCTCAGAGTCAGTGCAGTTCCTTGATATGACTGTCAGTATCGATAAAGACAGAGGAAAATTAATTAGTAACTTGTACAGGAAATCAATAAGCGTGAACTACTTACTTCACAGAGATAGTATGCATCCAGTGAAAACTAAGCACAATGTCAAAAAAAAAATCACAAGGCTACAGATTAGCATGCATTACCATAAATTTAAATGGTAAATTCAAAGCACACATTTTCATGCTGCTATTACCATGTAGTATTGGTATAATCCCCCCATTTACTATACTGGTGGATGCTCATGCACATACCTGCACACTTTTATACTTTGCTAGTTTACTTCATCCACTGTTGTCTGTATTTTTGTGTGGTTTCTACTAGTTTTCATTGTATAAACATGGGGCTATAAACATGAAAACTGGCATGACAGTTTTTTTTTTTTTTTTTTTGCTAAGCACTGACATTTTTTCTGAGCTGTTAATAACTTAGTTTTTTGTGCACACTAATACACATAGATGGATATTTGTTGGATTACTAGATATTATTAGACAGATGTATTTTTATATTTACAGTGTTTTAGTTTAATTATGTTTATGGTTAAATATCTATGTGTTTTTTCTTGATTTTAGTTCTTGTCACATACCTCATGAAGGTTTTATTGCATTAGTTAGTAGAAACTGATTTTTGTTAAAAGTCTTTTTATGTATATCTTTTTATGTATATATTATGCTTTTCTTAATACCTGATCTTGGAATGCGGGTTGCAAATAAATAGTTTGATCTAATTAGTAGTAGTGTGTGGGGGTGGGTATTTGCTGTTCTAAAATGCACTCTTACAACCATGTTTCTATTGTTTGCCATGAACAGGCTGGTTTAAAAATAAACAATATGTATATTTTCCGCACCTACTTCTGAGTATATAAAAGCTGATATGTTTAACATTGTTAAAATATTTCTGAGTTTTGGTTACTGAAGATCGCTTGTCTGTGACAAATAAAGGCTTATTTCTTTGGAATGCTACCTGGTTTTCATGATTTTTGGAAATTACTGTAGGGCGGCCATGGTAGTGCAGCAGTTAGCGTTGCCCCTCACAGCAAGAGGTTCTCCGGTTTGATCCTCGGCCGGGGTGCCTACTGTGCAGAGTCTGCATGTCCTCCCTGTGGTCACGTGGATTTCCTCCGGGTGCTCCATTTTCCTCCCAAAGACATGCTGTAGGTGGATTGGACACTCTAAATTGGCCCTAGGTGTGTGCGTGTGCCTTCTGTGGAAGGTTGGGTGCTGGGCTGGCAACTCGACACCATAAAAATACTCCACTGCCAATCATGAGCAGACAGGTGATCTGCTGTGGTGACCCCTAACTGGGAAAAGCCAGAAGAAAAAGATTGAGCTCATCAAAGAAGTTTTAAGACCACTAGTTTCTCTGTTTTTTGTTTTCCTCAACACTTATGGTGGTGAGGATGGAACTAAACAGATTCCTGTGCTTGTTCATTTCTTTATTTTTTTTTTCATTTTTTTGTTTTGTTTTTAATTTAAACGTAAAGTTACCACAGCACACATTTTAATTAATATAATATGCAATACTGATATCCATACTATATCATGGATTTCCACATTGAATAGTGGAGTACTTTCCACAGAAAATAATTTTATTTATGCAAAAATAGTACAAAAATGAAAATATATTTTTTAACTGAAGAGTTAAAATTATAATGTGTTTACCTACTTCAGTGACAGTTTGCACCCTTTTTTACATGTATTTCACATAGTAATTAAAACAGCTGTCATTATACAGCATGTTTCTTTACTGCATCATTAGTGAATCTAAAGAGCAAAATGTTTCATATTCTGCCATCTGCTGTAACTGTGAACTCCAAAAAGAGCAGTTTCAGTGTTGAATTTACACCAAAGTAAAGTCTTAGTAAAAAAATAAAGTAAAGATTTGCATGTAGAAATAACAGATAATAAAATTCAAGTTTAAAGTGATAGTATCCATCATATCTCAACTTTGTTGCTCTTATACTGATGGCTATTTTGCTGAATTAAGATATTCTCTTTATTACTCTTTTCCCATTTTTCTTTCTTTCTTTTCATTTTTTTTAATTTACTTCTACATCTTTTGTTTAATAGCAGTCACTATGTAAATAGCACATTTAATATACCTATGTAAAGTTGCCAATCAATATGTTTAGCTTTTTGTCTATGTCCATATACCACAATTTCTAATGTAATCTGCATTCTAAAATATACAGACTATTATTTAAGGATATTCCAAATTAATTCAGTTATGCCATGGATAACATTATTCAACAAATGATTAGCTGGATCTTGGACTGATAACATTTCTTATAACATTATAAACCATTGAACACACTAAAGTGAAATACACATATCAGTGAGAAAAACAAGGACATTTGCAAAAACATTCCCCAGGATTCAATAAACTTTGTGTAGGCTCCGTGAGAAGCCTACACATAGTTTATATTTGTGAGTGGTGGTGTACGGCGATTGGTAGCGTGCACCACCCTGCAATGCATATTAATGTTGCTTGCCATATCTAAACAAGATTTTGTGGCTGGTAAAAGTGTTGCAGGCCAGGAAACTACGTATGTGAATGGGGGGTGGGGATTTCTGTTTAAACAAGAGCACCTATGGTCCGCGGATTTGTGTAAAATGCCACAATGATCACCAGGGCTTCACAGAGAGCTGTCAATCTGTTAGTGCAACTTGTCTGCACAAAGGCCAACATAATACAGGGACAATTATCCAGAAATAGGGACATATTTGACAGATGTTGCACAGAAATGTGGTAGAATAAAACTCAAACATACTTCTCAACCTCTTAGCGAGAAATCTGCACAAAGCCATAAATAATGGGTGGACAAAGAACCAAAAATACAAACAGATTTTAATACTGCTCTTCCAAACTTAGAAAGGTGATAGAATAATAGGTTGCACAGCAGCATGAATTTTCTGAATAGCATGAAGTTTGAAACTTGATTGTCTGTCATGACATGCCAATGAATTGCCAGAAAACCAAAATGTTATGAGGAAAAGATCAAAAATATGAGGCATAAACTGGACATTCTGTGCAAAACCAGATAGTTGAGAGATATGATCTCAAATGTATGTAATATTGACCTGTCCTGAGACATCCCAGTGATATGGCAGGAAGCCACAAATTTGATAAGGAACACATCTGGACATCCTGGACAGTTGAAAGGTATGAATGTGAAGTATATGATCCAAACACAGTAAAGGACAGTGTATCTACAGTGCAGAGTATTGTGATATCCCATTCCTTCCTCGCATTTTGTACTGAAGCTGTGTAAGTGTTCTGTAATGGGAAATGGACTGCCATGTAAAATGAACACTCAGCGGAAGTGTGTCTATTGAATAGGGATACATGGATGAATTGCTGGAATGAACACAGGGAAAGAGGACAGGTGAAACAACCCAATATACAGCACAGGAGGGCATGTCAATGGAAGATGATCGAGGCAGCAATATCAATCACATATCTATATGGTACAGTAGGGGCTGTACAGTGAAAATGTGTTTTATGTGACTGATAAACAAGGTGACATAACAATGGGGAGGATCTCTGTGTGAGATAGGCATCCTTACAAGAATAATGCAGAAGACATTTATCAAGGATCTGACACACAAATGGGGTAGGGTGCATATTGTGAAGCTGTACACCTGAATATGAGAGTACTCTCAGCAGAGGCCTCCAGCAAGGTGGGCACAGGTAAAGGTTCATAGAAAGCATTACAAGAATCAACCACAATCATGGACAATATCAGAATAATACCACCAGTAATCCCATGCCTGTAATATAACATATGTGATTTAGAATGTTAAGAGGTGAGTCTGCACACACACACACACACACACACACACACACACACACACACACACACACACACACACACACACACACACACACACACACACTTGAACAACTATTATGATACATCCACACTCTATGAGGGTAACCACACACACTGTCCTGGCACAATAACATCTGCTGGAGGTGTTATGAGGAACACTGTTATATCTGTATACGACATTATGGGCAATACAGTCTAGCTGACTTGTGTGCATGGCATATGTGTGTATACACACACACACACACACACACACACACACACACACACACACACACACACACACACACACTCATAGGTTCATAGGTTCATAGATTAGTACTAGGCTAACTGCCCTTGCGAGCCATTTTAAGCCTAGCCAATTACACCTTGTGAGACTCAAACTTTGCACCTTGTGTTTGTAAGGCAAACACCTTAACCATTAGGTCACCCTCCCAACCTCTATGTTGAATGATCGACAGTGCAAAATATCAAACACATATGGTCGAAACCATATGACCGTATTTTATAATATCGATCATTCAACAAAACAAACAAAAAAAAAAAACAAAAGCAACCTAACATAGATATATACAGGAGGGCAAGCTGCCCTGCACCCCACCCCACCCCGCTACTTAAATATACCAAGTCCGAGATCTCACTACAGCAAGGAAGAGGGACATCTCCAGTTCTGTGCTGTATGCCAATCTCCATGCAGAATTTTGAAGTTTTAAAACTTCGATCATATGGTCTTCGACCATATGCAATTCGAAGTCTTAAGCTTCAACATTCTGTATGATACTTGTATGTATATATATATATATATATATATATATATATATATATATATCTATGTATATATATATATATATGTATATATATATATATATATATATATATATATACATATATATATATATATATATATATATATATATATATATATATAAATATATATAGCTATAGATATATATATATATATATATATATATATATATATATATATATATATATATATACATATACATACACATGGCATAATCTTCACTGTCACGGATGATATACATGCCATTAATGTTTTCAAAGACCTATGTATGTAGTGTGTGCATAAGCAGAACAGATAGCACACATGCATCTGGTGTACCAACTTGATTGGTGTTCCACACCATTAGACAGTTATGTATATTCCACAGAAAGAATATCTAGGTGCGTCCAATAAGCTGTGTGACAAAGGTGGTACGCTTCAGTTATACAACACTGGAAGATGTGTAGAGAAGTACATGAAGAAGGGTATATTGTACGCAGTTATTGGTGTGATGCAGGCTGGGAACCATAAAAGTATTATGACCTCAATGTGGATGTCCTTCATATACCCAGTACTTGTGTTACATTCAAGGGAGTAGTCAGCACTGTGACCACATGCTGGTGAATGCACCACTTACCATCTACACCAGGACATTGGTCACATGTCTACTGGTCTGTCTATAAGGTGTGATGTCACATTATACTTGGGTGGTGTGTTTGTTTCCTGACTTAACAAATCCCCCTGTTTCTTGTCAGTGCACACGTTGTCATGGGTGTGACAGCATTTTTTGTATGTGTTGATACTGTCTGTATTATACTAATACCACAGTTGGAGTCAATGATTGCCCACAGTCTGTACTCCTTCAGGCAGCTGTTTGGACACAGGATGTATATGTCATCTGTGATGTCCATCACTTAACTAATAGACAGGAAAGGGTCTAGCAGACATACCTGATGTATGAACCTCATCACTTGACCTGAGATACAGGTCACATCAAACATTTCAACATAGCGAGATGCCACGTATGCAATACACTGATGTACCCATTTGGTGATATAGCTGTTTATGACCACATATGACAGTGCTGATTGAATAATTCAGTGTGGCTATGTATCAAATGCCTTGACCTGGTCAAGTTCCACAGGATGATACTGTTGTCATCATGCATGCCCTCAATGACCTCTTTGAGAACATCTATTAGACGTAACAGACATGATGTAGCATTAACAACTCACACAGTTCTGTTGCACACAGCCAGAATATTGCTAGTCTACATGTAGAAGAGGTCCATGATGACATGTTGTTCTACCTCACTGTCGAGGAGAGTCAGGATGCCTTGATACATCCATGCATCAGTTCCTTTCCCCTCAACTCAGATAGTTGGATGTTGATGTACGCCATCCTATGGGAACATAGCTCATGTGGAGGATGTGTTGAAGTTTACATCATAAGTCATGCCATCATACTCAGATCTTATGACTGTATGACAGTACTGTGCTCGAACCTCATCAAAACACTAATAGAGTATAATGCTCTATTTTGCATGTACCTTACCAGACACATGCAGCAGTTGTAGGGACCACATTCTTTTCTCAGCAAGATAACACAGGGTATACAAACCATGCCATGCTAAATTAAAAGTCATGTCACTGTAATCTGTCTTGTTTAGGATGAAGTGACTTTTGCCTGGCCACCAGCCCAGTGTCTGACCCTGCCCTGGTGTGAGTACTGCATATCCAAAAATATGATATAGTTGATGACATCAGCAGTGTCTGTTGAGGAGAATATGGTAAGAACAGTGTCACACATGCTCGTGTAAAATGTTCTATATATCAAGCAAGAGCTCATACAAACACATGCACACACAGAGACACAGTTGATTGCGGTGAGAATAGAACCTCTATCTATCTAAGCACACACACCACAGAAATCAGTACTTTACACAAGCACCACAACACAAGTCTGGCTTGGAGTGTCTCAGACAACGCTTTATAGCTAATGACATGAGCAGTATCCCACATGCTGGTGTAAAATGCTCTCTGTAATGTCAAGCAAGAGATCTCACACACACACACACACACACACACACACACACACACACACACACACAGATGTGTACACACACACACACACACATGGGCACACACACACACACACACACACACACACACACACACACACACACACACACACACACACACACACATGCACACACACGCACTCACACTCACACACTTGACTGCAGTGAGAACAGAACCCATATCAATCTAGATACACAGACTACAGAACACAGTACTTTACATAAGTGCCACAGCACAAATCTGACTTTTACAAAAGTGCAGGTAAACCTATAGTAGATGACATCAGCAGGCCATGTGGGAGACAAAATGTTGGGTGGACTGTATGAAATGGATGATTTGGTACCTGCAAGAATCAAAATACTGTCAGTCCATGCCATTAGAACAGTAACTGTGGGATATACACTTTAGCTCTTCTGTCCAGACACACACACACTGTCAAATAAATTGTTAAAATCAGACTGTAAAAATCATTAGGCTTTTTAAAATGACAGTCAATAACACAGGATGCTCAGGTTTAAATAACGTTTTTTTACTAATGTACATTAGGAGGCAAAAAACTATACAACACAAGTATAGAGTTTTGACTGGCATGATACAGGAAGTAAACTTCTTTAAATACACTATACATTTAAGCTGTGCCCACCTTACTGACGTGGTTAGTCACAGGGCACCTACATCATAACAGTCTACAATATTTTATTCATAAAAAGTGCTGAGGTTATACTTTTTAAAAACTTTCCCATGAGAATAACACAGCCTTGCAAGGCACTTGGTCAATTACAATGTCTTTCTGTAAATGTTGCTTCTTTCAAGGTTTCAGGCCAGCTCGAATACAATAGTCAGTTCATCTCTTAATATGTTCCTTTGTTTCTCTGGTAAGCAGCTGCATTCTATCTTCGATAGAACTCACAAGGCCATCCTTCTCGGTGGAAGGAAGAAAGATATACATGCATACATATTTATTTCTCTCTAACCCAGCAGATAATAATTGCTGAAAGACATAAGCCTGCTGAGCTGGCTACTGCCAGGGTCAGAGGTTAACCACACTGCAGCTAAGTTTCAAGCAATTACATGCAAGATCATTTCTACTGCCATATTGTTAAATAGAATCAAATGCATTACATATTATACTGTTTCTAAACTTGCACTACATATATGTTTAAGTACATATTTTTCTAACATTCTCCCTCCTTTTAATGCTTTTCATTCTATTCAGAAACATAAACAACATTATTTCATTCCCTAGTCTCTTCCTCTCTGGAACTTTTGACTAGGCAAGTCATTTGTTTTATATTTCAGAAAGAATTTCATTTGGTATCAAAATATTCAACTCCAGGTTTTGATACATAGTCTCGGTTACAGATACATCAACGAAGTCCCTAACTAATCTTTTCACACAAGGTATCCCGCAACAAACACATGCTCCCAATATGAGCAAAACTACACAAATAGCTATCAAAATATTCATTAGGATTGAACCCCACCCCCCAAAAAGATTCTGGAAAAAGTTCGTCAGTGGGTTTGGGCCTGGCTCCGCCATTGCTGATACTTGCTGAATTACCTCTAGGTAGTCATTGATTTCGTGCTCATTATCTGGGATATACGCACAGCATTCTTTTTTGATAAGCGCGCACGTACCACCTCTCGCCGCTAGGGTGAAGTCAAGAGCCATTCGGTTTTGTAGTACAACAGTTCTCATTGCATTCAGTTCATCAGTCACAAGTTTGAGAGCAGAAAAAGTCACATTGCTCATTACTTCGAGAAGTTTCGACAATTTCCTCAGTTCCATATGAGTCAATTTTTCTTCGATTTTACCCACTGGATTAGCAGGTTTCTTGACTGAGTTCCCAGTTCTTTGAGCTATATCTCTTACATTCCGTATCTTACCCAGAGGCAATTCTGCAGTATGTCTTATTGCTGGAACCAGATAACCCAAAAAACAACTGCCGGACCAATTCTCAGGTAACCATTTATATGCTTTTTTCCCACAAACAAAATAACAATTTTCTACTTTAGTACTGATGCGGGTTAATTCTGAATGAAACATTTTCCTGTCTATAACAGACAACTGTTTATACAATTCAGGATTTTTCTGTACATCTTTCAATGTTGTTTTCATTAAGCTTAAATACGAATCATAATTCGTGCTACAACTAATACTCTGATTTTTTGCTTTTATATAGCACTTATAAGACACAGTTATGTTACAATTACTCCAACCAACTTGGAGCGTATCATTTTTGTAAAAACAAACAATTCCCTTTTGTGTAACAGGTAAGTACAGTGCCACTTTGTCCTGTGATCTCACATTTTATTTTTATTTTTTATTTTACATTTGTTAACCGGGAGGATCCGACTGGATACATGTCCATTTTCAGCGGAGGCCCGGGGAGAAAAGCTCCAGACAAAACAATACATCAAGTCACAGAAAAAAACAAATATTAGTTAAGTAATACAGGTAAGGTTTAGTTTTCAATAATCAAATCAGTGTAAGGTTAGTAATTATAATATATTCATTCTATGATTCAGTAGATATCCCTGAAGCCCCAAGACTGGGAAACAATGTATGTAGAGAGAGATAGCTAGCCCGGATTAAGACAGTAGCAGGTACATGTTGATCGTAGATGTAGTTTTAGTTTGGTCTTAAATAGACTTAAGGAGGAGAGTGAGGTAATATCAGGGGGAAGTTTGTTCCAAATTCTCCCTACTGAGTTGGTTAGAAGAGAATCTCCGGCCATGTTATTAGTTTTGCAAGTTTGGATGAGGAGGCGGCAGGATGACCTCAAAGTTCTAGGGTTATTGCAAAGGGAGATAAGTTTTTTGAGTGAGGGAGGGTAGTCAGGGTTATAAATTATTTTGTGGGCAAGGACTAGAAGGTTATACGAAATATGTTTTGGTAACTCAAGCCAGTTAAGCTGGGTTAAATTGGTGCAGTGATGGGTTCTGTATGGTAATCCGGTAACAAACCTAGCAATATGATTATAGCAAATGGTGAGTTTGTTCATGACTGTTTTATTAATATTCTGTAGTAAGGGGGATGCATACAAGAGTGTGGAGAGAAGATGGGTTTGGGCAATGGCAGATTTAGCTTGGGGGGTCAGGAATCTATTTATTCTATATAGCGAGCCTAGTTTTTTATTGATGGATTTAATCATTAAGTTTACATGAATGTCGAATTTCAGGTTGTTGTCTATAGTTACCCCTAGTAATTTTGTCGAGGGATCCGGAGATATAATAGTCCCATCCTTTGATTGGATCGTAAAATTAAAGGGGCTTGACCTTTGTGTCGGTGAGAACAGCAACATTTTAGTTTTTTTTGGATTAAGTATCAGGTGACGACTAGAGAGCCAGTTTTCTATTTTACTGAAAGTGGTTTGGGTCATAATTTGTAGCTCTATAGGGGTTGTACCAGTGCAAATCAGCGTAGAATCATCAGCGTATTGAAGGCAACTGGCATTTGATACAACTGTGTGTAGATCATTAATGAAAATCGAGAAAAGTAGTGGTCCTAAAATTGATCCTTGAGGGACTCCCAGAGTATTGGGAAGTAAGTTAGATAGTTTATTCTGCCATTGTACTGCTTGTTTTCTACCATTTAGATAGGAACTAAACCATTGAATAGAAGTAGTATCTAGACCAAATGAGTGTAGAGTATCAATTAGTAGTTTGTGGTCCACCATATCAAAGGCTTTGGATAGATCCAAGAATACAGCTGAGGAGATAATATTGTTATTGCGATGGGTGTTGATGGTATTGGAGAAGGCAAGAAGGGCAGAGGTGGTACTATGGAGAGGTCTGAAACCATGCTGAGTGTCGGCCAGTAGGTGATTGGCAAGTAGGTGTTCCATAACCTGTTTTTGCACACATTTTTCCATTATTTTAGATATGGGGGAGAGTATAGAGATGGGCCTGTAATTGGAGAGGTCTGTGGAAGTGCCTCCTTTATGGAGAGGAATTACATAGGATACCTTCCAGATGTCAGGGATTTTGGCCTCTGTAAGGGTGCGATTGATGAGTATTGACACTGGGAAGGCAATCGCTTCAGCTGCTTTTTGTAGATAAATAACCTGTATCAAAAAGTAGATTCTCCCAAGTCTTATTTATCCCCAAGGGGACAGCGGACATCAAAAGTCCTCCATATGCTGTAGGTATGGCTGTACAAACCCAACAATTTGAAATGTTCATAGTCTCTACATACACACGTTTCATGGCTAGGTACGTGTTAAAGTTTGGGTGCCAATCTGTGGCCAGTCCATCACGTTTTGTTATTTTTATCTGTGTAGTTATTTGCAGGAAAACCCCCAGCAAAAGAGAAGTCACCACCAACATGGTTAATAAGTGTATGATCAGTAGGACAGTGAACCAATGTCTTTGGGGTTGCTTTGTACTTTTATACACTCTGCCCCTGGTCATTCTGCCTCTGTGGTATATTAGCTACAAAATGTCTGTCTAACTGGAAATTCTTTACCGGCTTGCAGTGGGTCAGGTGAACCCAGGACGACCTCTCTGCAACCTTTACTGCAGTAGGCATTGCCAACAGTACCTGGTACAGACCTTCCCACTTAGGACTTGTCCAGTTTTTCTTCTTGATGACTTTTAACCACACCCAGGATCCTGGAGCTAGCACTGCATCCGGCTTCGTCTGTTCTTTATCTGAAAAAGAGTTTAACTGCAAAACAGTCTTATTGGTTAACAATCTTTTCATATAACTGGCTAATGAGCCATCGACCTCCAGCTCTGCAGGCATAAGAGCTTTCCACTGTGGCACGTAATATGCCCTTCCAAATACTACTTCAAAGGGGGTCAAACCCTTTACATTTGGAACTGTTCTCATGCTCAGCAATGCTAGAGGTAAACAGCAAATCCAATTCTTCTGAGTCTCACTCATCAACTTCCTTAACTTATTTTTCAAAATCCCATTGTACCTCTCGACCAGTCCTGCTGACTGTGGGTGGTAAGCACAGTGATTCCTCAAGGAAATCCCAAAAAATCTCCCAAGTTGCTGAATTGTCTGATTGACAAAATGTGTCCCATTGTCACTATAGATTCTTTCCGGTATGCCAAATCTAGGAATTATTTCCTTTACTAGGGCCTTTGCCACTGTTGCTGCATCCAGATTCCTGGTTGGAAAAGCTTCTACCCATTTTGAAAACATATCTATGATCACTAAACAGTATTTCGTTCCTTCACATTTATTCAGCTCTATGAAGTCCATACAAATAGTATGGAACGGATATGGTGGTATAGGGAAACTCTCTTGCTTCGGTTTGAATGCTCCCTGTGCATGATGTTTACTGCAAATATGACATGCTGCACAAAATTTTTGTGTGTAGTTCGTAAATCCGTATGTCTGCAATATTCTGTTAACTAACTGTACCATTTTGTCACTTTTTCACCTAGGTCTACCCTTCTGGCATTCTTACGTTTGGTTAAACTGACATGCGGTAGCCAGTTGGACTTATACAGTCCCGTGAATTCCTGAGGTAATGAACAACTGACCACACTATTACCCTCAGTATTCCAGTACAGGGTTCATAATACTAGCCTATTTGCAGGATTTCTGAACAATTTTTCCTCATATTCCTTATTAGGTCCTGGTGTACTACAATAGTACAGAGTACAATGTAACAAATGCTGTTGATCGATGTGAAGGGAGGGTACCTTACTGATGGCTACGTTCATCAGTTCTTTGGTCACTGCCCCTGGACCAGTCGTAACTAGGTCCTGGCTGTACCAATAGTAGGCTTTACCCTCCGATCGCATCACAAAAGTATCCATTTGTCTTTGTGCCTTCATACCCTTCATGGTAGGAACTACTGCTATGCCAAAAAGCTGCATAAGGTCTCTTCCCAGTAAATTCACTGGACATTTTGCAGAAAGTACTATCTTACTTCTCTGGGTCATACCTGAAACAGGGTCAGTTATTGCTATATCATGGGAAAGTGGTTCCCTGTATAGCTGTCCGTTTGCTGCTTTTACTAATATGTAGTCAGGTGATTCAGAGTGTTCCGGTAACTTTGAAGGATGTATCAAAGTCCGCGATGCTCCTGAATCACACAAAAATTTCACTTCCCTCCCCTCCACCAGAAGTGTAACATCCGGTTTTGTGTCCGCCAAATAGAGCTCCAAGCTCAATAAGGCTAAATTTAAAACTTCACTTTCCTCATTATCTACTTGCACTTCCTCTAGTCCTATTACTGTGTTTACATTTTTTCCCTGCCCATTACTCTCTTCTGATGACTGTTGAACATTATGACTATCATATAGTCAATCTTCATCACTCCTATCCTTCCCTTCCATAGACTTTTTTTATTCGATCTGCAATCCCTTGCTAAATGTCCCTTCTTCCCGCACTTGAAGCACTCACTTTTTTTCTTTCTTTTCTCAAAAACCTCTGAGTCTCTGTCAGAGCGTTTATTGCTCTGAGCGTTTCTCCTACCCTTTTTACCTGACTGCACAACAAAGACTTCTGCTTCGTCTTCAGCTGTGAAGACCTGCGTCTTCTTTTTTTTCTTACTGTTAAAGTGTCTTTCAGCATGCCTAGCATATTCCAGTAAGGCTTGTAGCCTACTCGTTCGATGATCTATCATATGCTTTGTAATAAAGCTACTGATAGGGGCAATGCAACCTTTCAAAAATGCATTTTTTAATTGTTGTTTATATGAGCTATCATTTTTCTGACTTTCGGGAATAGGCATACCACTATGGTTATTAAAACATTCTAATAATCTACCATAGTACCCATCCACAGTTTCATTATCTTGTTGTATGCACTGATTAATACAGGTCCAATCTGCTCTAGGTTTCCATTTTTCAGTAATTCGGTCCGTAAGACCCTTCAACTTAGTGTCTAACTTTGCGTCACTATGTAGGAGGGGTTTAAGTTGCGCGTCACGCGCACTCCAGGTGCCACAAACCATGTGCCAGTTTGGGCCTATAATTTGTCTAATAACCTTCTCTACTTTTTCCCCATTTAAGTGGTAGCTCAATCGCATGCCTTGTAAATTTTGTATAAACTTTTTATGATTAATTTTCGGATGGGAAATTTCCTCTGTAGCCTTCCGGATATCTTCCGGTGTCCATGGTCTATATACTAAGAGGGTTGGGTCCTGGCCTTCCTGTCCTGCCTGAGGGTTCGGTACTTCAATTAATGGACAGATTTCCTCACTCTCTTCTAGTGAATCCCTTAATTGAGTGTCCCTAAGTGTTTTACGTGTTCGGGATCTAGTCTCAACAGGTTCTCTTACAAATGGTTGTTTTAATGCCCCTGTTGCCTCAGGATAACGTGGGGGGGGGGGACCAGCCTGTCCTCCCGCTTCATATCCTGGGTAAAGTATTGGTGGTGGTGGAGGGGGAGGGGCCGTCGCTACTACTGTATTATTATTTTCTTTATCTAAGAATAATGCTTTTGCATTTTTAACCTTGTGTTCCCTTCGGTTTACTTCCTCAATCCACCTGTGTGCTTGAGGAATACCCAACTGTCGCTGTTTTTTCACCTGACCTTCTGCGTCAGATTTTAACTGTTTTAAAAGTTTCACTAACGAAACTTTGTCTAATTTACCATTAAATTTATATTTATTAACCCATTTTGCAAAATATCTCACATTATCTGCTCTTTGCAATTGCATATATTTTGCATCATCCGTCAAAGGCGGATCTCGCGATCTTTTAGTGCACTGGTTTCCCATGTCTTAAAAAGACTGTTACGTAACCCTTCTCCCGTACCACGTGGTATTTTCTTTCCTGTATCCACAGTAGTGTCTAGAATGACTGTTTACTTTGCTTTGTTTTTTTCCCTGATCTATGACCAAACATACAGTACTTCAATACGTTCCCGACCTGCTATTACAAATCTTAACAACAGTACAGTGTAACCTGGTCCCTGATCTAAAACAAAGACAAAGAGGGAAACTCTCCTTACCTGTGCCTCCCGTTTATGACTGCACGTTTTCTTCTTGGGATCCAGTTTTCCGCTTTTCAGCCACAGATCAGAAAGTGGACAGCCTCTTTACACACAACAATTCAGTCGGAGGTCTTTTCACTCAAGAAGAACCATTTTTTTTTTTTTGGCAGCTTCTCCTGCGCAGATTTATTACCACCCATGCACTCTGACCTGCAGCTTACCAAGGGAATTCCAGCTAAGAAGGACCAAAATGTCAAATAAATTGTTAAAATCAGACTGTAAAAATCATTAGGCTTTTCAAAATGACAGTCAGTAACACAGGATGCTCAGGTTCAAATAACGTTTCTTTACTAATGTACATTAGGAGGCAAAAAACTATACAAAACAAGTATAGAGTTTCGACTGGCATGATACAGGAAGTAAACTTCTTTAAATACACTATACATTTAAGCTGTGCCCACCTTACTGACGTGGTCAGTCACAGGGCACCTACATCATAACAGTCTACAATATTTTATTCATAAAAAGTGCTGAGGTTATACTTTTTAAAAACTTTCCCATGAGAATAACACAGCCTTGCAAGGCACCTGGTCAATTACAATGTCTTTCTGTAAATGTTGCTTCTTTCAAGGTTTCAGGCCAGCTCGAATACAATAGTCAGTTCATCTCTTAATACGTTCCTTTGTTTCTCTAGTAAGCAGCTGCATTCTATCTTCGATAGAACTCACAAGGCCATCCTTCTCGGTGGAAGGAAAAAAGATATACATGCATACATATTTATTTCTCTCTAACCCAGCAAATAATAATTGCTGAAAGACATAAGCCTGCTGAGCTGGCTACTGCCAGGGTCAGAGGTTAACCACACTGCAGCTAAGTTTCAAGCAATTACATGCAAGATAATTTCTACTGCCATATTGTTAAATAGAATCAAATGCATTACATATTATACTGTTTCTAAACTTGCACTACATATATGTTTAAGTACATATTTTTCTAACACACACAGACACACACACACACACACACACACACACACACACACACACACACACACACACACACACACACACACACAGTTGACTGCAGTGAAAACAGAATCCCTATATAAGTACACAGACTACAGAACACAGCACTTTCCACAAGCACCACATCACAAATCTGAGTTTTATAAGAGTGCAGGTCAGCTTATAATAGATGATATCAGCAGGCCATGTGGAAGACAAAATGTTGGGAGGCCTGCATAGGTTTATAGGAGGCTACTAGCCTAATGGCCCTAGGGTGTTTAGAAGCCTATCTCTGTAGAAACACAAGTACCTTATTGAGCATAGTTAGATGGGCATTAGCACAGTGAGTTTATGAGCAGCACCAACTTGCTCTGTCCATGAAGGACATAGGTGCAACTCTAGAGGTGACTTTATAATCACCCAACCAGTACTCAAGGTTGCGCTTGAACAGGATCATTGAGGAACACTGCTTTACATGCAGTGGGAGCCTATTACAGAGGAGTGTGAATTGCTGGGTGATATATCTGTCTCTCCAGTATGGTCTGTTTATGTCACAGACTAGGTTAAGAACCCTGGGCAAGTTATTCTTGTCCCATTTGATTTGCATATGTCCAACATTTCCAGTAGGGCATGGTCTGAGACTGTTTTGTAGGCCATGATACTGAGTACAGTGACTGGTCTTTCAGTCTTTCTATGTATGTCATATCTGGAGGGCTTGGATTCTCCCAGGCATAAACCTGTGATTTCTCCAGTTGCTGCAGGTGCCTGGTGAGGTACAGACAGAAGGAAGCATTGTACTCAATTAGTGGTGTGATAAGGGTAGAGTACAGCAGAGGTATGACCACCCTGGCCTTGGATGTGATATCCATATGTATGAGGTACGCAATGCAGAATGTGTGGGTCACTCTTTTTTAATTTCTCCAAGTCTTTTGGGTTTCTAATACTATGACAGGAATGGACTGCATTCCTATGTCAAAGTGCAATTAAAGTTCATGAAATTAGTATTTGTTAAATAAAAACAATGATAACAACACAGGAGGCTCAGATGCAAAAGTTTACTAGTGTACACCAGGAGGCAAAAAACCATACAAGTACAGAGTTTTGTCTGACATGATGCAGGAAATACACAATTTTATATAGTCTTACATTCAAGCTGTGCCCACCTTACTGACGTGGTTAGTCACAGGGCACCTACATCACTATGGTCTACAATATTCTATTCATAAAAAAAAGCTGATGTTATACATTTTAAAAGTTTTCCCATGGGAATAATACAGTCTGGCAAAGCACCTGGTTAGTTATAATGTCTTTCTGTAAATGTTACTCCTTCAAGATTTCAGGCCTGTTCGAATACAATAGTTGGTTCAGTCTTGTAATATACTTCTCTGTTCTTCTTGCAACTTTACTTTAGCAGCTGTGTCTTATCTTTGATAACATTCGCAAGGCCAATTATCTCAGAGGAAGGAAGAAGATTTTCAATGTTTTATACATTTAATTTCCTGACCCAGCAGATAATCATTAGTGAAAAACATAAGCTTGCTGAGCTGGCTACTGCCAGGGTCAGAGTTCAAATACACTGCAGCTCCAAAGCTTCAAGCAATTACATGTAAAATAATTCTTATTGCCATATTGTAAATAGAATAAAATGCATTATATACTATTTGCTTTTAAACTAACACTTTATACATGTTCAAATACATATTTTTCTAACATTTTCCTCCCTTTTAATACTTTTTATTCTATTCAGAAACATAAACAATGTTATATCGTCCTCTAGCCTTCTCCTTTTAATGACTTTCAACTAGGCAAGTCATTTAGTTTATATTTCGGAAAAAGTTTCGTCTGGAATCAATAGTTCCAATTCAATGTCTTGGTACAAAGTTTCAGTTACAGATATATCAACAAAATCTTTGACTAATCTTTTCATACAGGGGATCCCACAACAGACACATGCTCATAATAGGAGTAGACCAACACAAATAGCAATCAAAATATTCATTAGGATAGAACCCCACCCACCAAACAGACTCTGGAAAAAGTTCATCAGTGGGTTTGGGCCTGGTTCAGTCATGGCCGATACCTGCTGTATTACCTCTAGGTGGTCATCAATCTCATGTCGATTGTCTGGTATGAACACACAGCATTCTTCTTTGATAAGTGTGCACGTACCACCTCTCGCCGCTAGGGTGAAGTCAAGAGCCATTCGATTTTGTAGCACAACAGTTCTCATTGCATTCAGTTCATCAGTCACTAGTTCAAGAGCAGAAAAAGGTGCGTTACTCATTACTTCAAGAAACTTCGACAGCTTTCTCAACTCCCAGATCGATTTGACTGCTCCATATGCTGGAAATATTCCAGCCCAGGATATAACACTGTCACTCAAGTCCATATGAGTCAATTTTTCTTTATCTTTCACGGAATGATGGTTTTTCCAACCAGCTTTGATTTTTCCCATTGGATTTACAGGTTTTCCGATTGGATCTTCAGGTTTTCGGGCTACATCTCTTACATTTCGTATCTTACCTAGAGGTAATTCTGCAGTATGCCTTATAGCTGGAACCAGATAACCCAAAAAACAACTGCCGGACCAATTCTCAGGTAGCCATTTGTATGCCTTTTTCCCACAAACAAAATAACAGTTTTCTACTTTAGTACTGATGCGGGTTAATTCTGAATGAAACATTTTCTTGTCTATAACAGACAATTGTTTATGCAAGACAGGATTTCTCTGCACATCACTTAATGTTGTTTTCATTAAGCTCAAATATGAATCATAATTTGTGTTACAAACAGTGCCTTTATCTTTAGCTTTAATATAGCATTTATAAGATATAGTTATATTACAGTTACTCCAACCCACTTGGAGTGTATCATTCTTATAGAAACATACAATTCCCCTCTGTGTAATAGGCAAATACAATGCAATTTTGTCCTGTGATCTTACAGAACCTGTATCAAAAAGTAAATTCTCCCAAGTCTCATTTATCCCCAAGGGGACAGCGGACATCAACAGTCCTCCATATGCTGTTGGTATGGCAGTACAAACCCAGCAATTTGAAATGTTCATAGTCTCTACATATACACGCTTCATAGCTAGGTACGTGTTAAAGTTTGGATGCCAGTCTATAGACAGTTCATCACATTTTTCCACTTTCACTTGTGTGGTTATATGTAGGAAAAACCACAACAAAAGGAAAGTCATCACAATCATAGTCAATAAATGCATAGTTAGCAAGATGATTAAACAATATCTTCGGGGTTGATCTGCATTTTTACTCATTTCACTCTTGGCCATCCTGCCTTTGTTGTGTATCAGTCACAAAATGTTTATCAAGTTGAAAATTCTTTACCGGTTTACAGTGCGTTAGGTGGACCCAGGACGACCTCTCAGAACTTTGACTGCAGTAGGCGTCGCCAACAGTACCTGGTACGGTCCTTCCCACTTTGGACTCGCCCAATTCTTCCTCTCCGTGACCTTTAACCACACCCAGGAACCTGGGGTCAGCACTGCTTCCAACGGTCTGGTCTGTCTTTTATCTGAAAAAGAGTTCAACTGCAAAACAGTTTTATTTGTTAATAGTTTCTTCATATAGCTAGCTAATGAGCTGTCAGCCTCTAGTTCTGCAGGCATGAGAGCTTTCCACTGTGGCACATAATATGCCCTTCCAAATATTACTTCAAAGGGGGTCAAACCCTTTACATTTGGAACTGTTCTCATGCTCAGCAGTGCCAAAGGCAAACAGCAAATCCAATTCTTCTGTGTTTCATTTATTAACTTCCTCAACTTGCTTTTTAAAATTCCATTGTACCTTTCCACCAGTCCTGCAGACTGTGGGTGGTAAGCACAATGATTCTTCAAGGAGATCCCAAAGAATCTCCCAAGTTGGTGAATCATTTGATTAACAAAATGTGTCCCATTGTCACTATAGATTCTTTCCGGTATGCCAAATCTAGGAATTATTTCTTTTATTAGGGCCTTTGCCACTGTTGCTGCATCCAGATTTTTAGTTGGAAAAGCTTCTACCCATTTGGAAAACATGTCTATAATTACTAAACAGTATTTTTTCCCTTCACATTTGTTCAGTTCTATGAAATCCATACAGATAGTATGGAACGGATATGGTGGTATAGGAAAACTCCCTTGCTTGGGTTTGAATGCTCATTGTGCATGATGTTTGTTACAGATATGACATGCTGCACAAAATCTTTGTGTAAAGTTTGTGAATCCATATGTTTGGAATATTTGATTTACTAACTGTACCATCCCCCCTGTTGAGACATGGCACTGTCCATGTCTCAACAAAGCTGCATATCTAAATAAATTAGACGGCAATATTGTTTTTTTCTCTTTGGAGATATACAGTCCATCTTCGAGGATTGCACCTCGTTTCTCCCATTTTTGTTTCTCAGCTTTTGTAGTTAATGTCTGCATCGTTTTTAACATTTCTAAATCTAAAATCTCAGAGGGTTGTAATTCCTCGGTTAAAAGTAAAGTTTCTGAGTCTGAGGCTGCTTGCTTTGCAGCTGCATCAGCTCTTGCATTTACTTTTGAAATTGCATCCTGTTGTTTTGTATGAGCTAAACATTTACAAATAGCTACTTTAGTAGGTAACTGAATGGAATCTAACAAGTTCAAAATAGTTGCGCATGATTAATCGGTTTACCATTAGATGTTATCATTCCCCTATTTTTCCATTGTTGTGCAAAAACATGCACTGTAGATAAAGCATACTGACTGTCAGTATATATGTTCACACATTTATCTTTCGCTAGAGTACAAGCCCGTGTTAAGGCTATCAGTTCTGCTTCCTGAGCAGACAGGTTATGCTGTAAGGGTTGGGCTTCTAAAATCTCTGTATCTGTGACTACTGCATATCCTACTAGGTTTTTCCCTGTATGACCCTTTCTGCATGAACCGTCCACATAAAATGTCACCTCGGCATCATCCAAGGGCATATTAGTGAGGTCTTGTCTGGGCAAAGTTATTTGCTCAATTTCCTGCAAGCAACTGTGTGGTGTGCCATCCACAGGAGTTGGAAGTAACGTTGATGGATTTAATGTTGTACAACGTTCAATTACCATATGAGGTTGGCTCAGCAGTATGGTCATACATGAAAGATGTCTAGCAGGAGATAGATATGCTATTTTTTCTTGCAGTAAAATTATCGCGACTGCATGAGGCACTTTCAATGTGAGAGGGTGGAACAACACCACTGAGGCCGACGCCTGTACTGCCATTGCAGCTGCGACTACTGCTTGCACACAGTGAGGCAACGATCATGCCACTGGGTCTAACTGTGATGAATAGCAAGCTATGGGGCATTGCTTATCCCCATGCTGTTGCGTCAAAACTGAAGTCATGTATCCCTGTTTACAATCTATGGTCTGAAAAAATCTTTTGTGGTAATTTGGAAGTCCTAAAACTAATGATGAAGCTATCAATTGTTTTACTCTGCAGAAAGCTGTTTCTGCTTCAGGTGTCCATTGTAATACATCTTGTGCTGCCATTGGTGTTTTATATATTAAATCAGCCAGTGGAGCAGATTCTAAAGCATAGTTTGATATCCAGCTTCGACAAAAATTAGTCGTTCCCAAGAAGGACATCATTTCCTTCTTAGTTGCTGGTTTAGGTGCCTGTAAAATCGCTGTTTTTCTGTCTTCATCTAATATTCTACCTTCATTGGATATTACATATCCTAGGTATCTAACTTGTTTTCTCCAAAGTTGTAACTTACTTTTGTTTACTTTGTGTCCTTGTGCTGCTAAAAATTTCAATAATGCTATCGTATCCTCCCTGCATTGATGCTGGGTAGGGGCTGCTAGCAAGATGTCATCTACATAAAGTAGAATCTGACTACCTCGTGGTGGAGTAAACCCTGCCAGGTTGCTTGCCATTTCTTGTGCAAATATCGTTGGACTTTCACAATATCCCTGCAGTAGCCGAGTATAGGTATATCTTTTACCCTGAAATGTAAATGCAAACCAATACTGGCTATCAGGATGTATAGGTATTGAAAAGAAAGCATTGCTTATATCTACCACAGTGAAATATTTTTGTTGTGGCTTCAAATCATTCAACAAGGTGTGTGGGTCTGGCACCCTAGGTGCTCTGGGTATTATTGCATTGTTTACAGCTTGTAAATCCTGTACCATCCGCCATTCCCCGTTTGCTTTTTTAACAGGAAATAGAGGGGTGTTACATGGTGAATCAAGAGATTCTACCAGTACTCCTTCCTTGAGTAATGCTGCTATTATAGGCTTGATTCCTTGCTCTGCGTCTTTCCTCAAGGGGTATTGTCTTTTCTGTGGTCTAAATGCTGATTTTGGTGTAATAGTTACTGGTCCTGCTGTTTGAATAAGTCCTACATCTGATTTACCTGTTGACCAAAGAATGTTTAGTATGTCACACAAGGCTTTTTCTTCTTCTTCTAATAAGAATGCTAATCAGCTGTCTTCACTAGTTTGTAAGTGTACAGCTGGATGTGTCTGTGTTAGCCAATTCAATTTCTGTTTTTGTATTCCCTGTTCTGATAATTCTAAATCAGTTTGTTTTTCCCATCTTGTTACTTTTTCTCCTAAGTCTGCCCATTTCACATCCTTATTCTTTGTCAAGCTGACATGTGGTAGTCTGTTAGATTTTTACAGTGTCATGAATTCCTGAGGTAATGAACAGCTTACCACACTGTTTCCCTCAGTATCCCAATACAAGGTTCGTAATACTAATCTGTTAGCAGGATTTTTGAACAACTCTTGCTCATATTCTTTATCAGGTCCTGGCATGCTACAGTAGTATAGAGTACAGTGTAACAAATGCTGTTGGTCAGTGTCAAGGGAGGGGGCCTTACTGATAGCTACATTCATAAGTTCTTCGGTTACTGCCCCTGGACCAGTCGTGACTAGGTCCTGGCTGTACCAGTAAAAAGTTTCACCCTCCGGTCGCACCACAAAAGTATCCATTTGTCTTTGTGCCTCCATACCCTGCATAGTGGGAACTACCGTTATGCCAAATATCTGCATAAGATCTCTTCCCAGTAAGTTTACTGGACATTTTGCAGAAACTACAATTTTACTTTTCTGAGTCATACCTGAAACAGGGTCAGTTATTGCTATATCATGGGAGAGTGGCTCCCTATATAGCTGTCCATTTGCTGCTTTCACTAATATATAGTCAGGTGATTCAGAATATTCTGGTAACTTTGAAGGGTGTATCAAAGTTCGTGATGCTCCTGAGTCACACAAGAATTTCACTTCCCTTCCTTCCACCAGAAGTGTAACTTCCGGTTTTGTGTCTGCCAAATAGAGCTCCAAGCTCAGTAATGCCAAATCTAAAATTTCACTTTCTTCATCCTCTACATCTGCTTGTACTTCCTCTGTTCCTTCCACTGCATTTACATTTGCCCTTTGTTTGTTTTCCTTCCCTGATGATTTCTGATTTTCATCACTATCATATAGTCAGTCCTCATCACCTTTATTTTCTGTAGTCACCTTTTTATTTAGCCTGCAATCCCTTGCTAAATGTCCTTTCTTACCACACTTAAAGCACTCACCTTTCTTTTTTCTTTCTCCAAAATCTTCTGACCTTTTGTCAGATTGTCTATTTCACTGGGTATTTTTCTTACCCTTCTTACCTGACTGTACTACAAAGACTTCAGCTCCATCTTCAGCTGTGAATACCTGTGTCTTCTTTTTCTTTTTACTATTAAAGTGTCTTTCAGCATGTCTAGCATATTCAAGTAAGGCTTGTAGCCTACTTGTTCGATGATCTATCATATGCTTTGTAATAAAGCTACTGATAGGTGCAATGCAACCTTTTAAAAATGCATTTTTCAGTTGCTGTTCATACGAGGTATCATGTGTCTGATTTTCAGGGATAGCCATACCACTATGGTTATTGAAACATTCCAATAATCTACCATAGTACCCATCTACAGTTTCATTCTCTTGTTGTATGCATTGGTTAATGCAAGTCCAATCTGCTCTAGGTTTCCATTTTTCAGAAATTCGGTCTGTAAGACCTTTCACTCTGTTGTCTAATTCTGCGTCATTATGTGGGAGTGGTTTAAGCTCTGCATTACGAGGATTCCAGGTGCCACAAATCATGTGCCAGTCTGGACCCACAATCTGTCTAACTACCTTTTCTACTTCTTCCCCATTCAAGTGGTAACTTAATCTCATACCTTGCAAATCTTGTAAAAACTTTGTGTAATTAACTTTTGGATGAGGGATTCCCTCTGTAGCTTTCTGAATATCTTCCGGTGTCCATGGTCTATATACTGGAAGAGTTGGGTCCTGCCCTTCCTGTCCTGCCTGAGGATTTGGTACCTTGATTAGTGGACAGATTTCTTCCTCGCTTTCTTCTAGTGTGTTTCTCCCTATTTGATATAAGTCTGTGTCCCCAAGTGTTTTACGTGTCTGGGACCTAGTTTCAATAGGATCTCTAACAAATGGTTTTAGTGCTCTTGTAACTTCAGGATAACGTGGAGGTGGACCAGCTTGTCCTCCCACTTCATATCCTGAAAAAGGCATTGGAGGGGGCGGAGGAGGAGGGGCCGTCGCTATTACTGTATTATTATCCTCTTTATCTAAAAATAACGTCTTAGCATTTTTAGTTTTTTGTTCCCTTCGGTTTACTTCCTCAATCCACCTGTGTGCCTGAGGAATGCCTAATCGCTGTTGTTTTTTTGCCTGACCTTCTGCGTCAGATTTAAGCTGTTTTAAAAGTTTAACTAATGAAATCTTATTTAATTTACCGTCAAATCCATATTTATTAACCCATTTTGTATAATACCTTACATTATCAACCCGTTGTAATTGCATATATTTTGCGTCATCGGTTAGGGGCGGATCTCGTGAGTTTTTAGTGCACTGATTTCCCATTCTAAAAGAAAATGTTACGTAACCCTTTTCACCACGTGGTATTTCAGTTCCTTATACAGTTTATCTAGAACAGCTGCCTACCTTTCCCTGATCCCTGACAAAATATACAGTAATTTCCTTCTGTCCCTGATCTGTATAACAAATCTCTGACAATGACATTTACTGCAACCTAGTCCCTGATCTAAAACAGAAAAAAGGCAAATATCTTCCTACCTGAGCCTCCTGGGTCGATCAGTTCGAGACCGCTCTTCGGCCGCAGATCAGAAAGTGGCCAGCCTCCCAAAATGACAATTCAGTCGGAGGTCTTTGTGTTTCAAGAAGAACCGTTTCGGTAGCTTCTTCTGCGCAGTATTCGACCACCGGTACACTCTGATCTGTAGCTGTCTGAGGGCTTCCGGTTCAAGGAGGACCAAACTGTTAAATAAAAACAATGATAACAACACAGGAGGCTCAGATGCAAAAGTTTACTAGTGTACACCAGGAGGCAAAAAAACATACAAGTACAGAGTTTTGTCTGACATGATGCAGGAAATACACAATTTTATATAGTCTTACATTCAAGCTGTGCCCACCTTACTGACGTGGTCAGTCACAGGGCACCTACATCACTATGGTCTACAATATTCTATTCATAAGAAAAAGCTGATGTTATACATTTTAAAAGTTTTCCCATGGGAATAATACAGCCTTGCAAAGCACCTGGTTAGTTTTAATGTCTTTCTGTAAATGTTACTCCTTCAAGGTTTCAGGCCTGTTCAAATACAATAGTTGGTTCAGTCTTGTAATATACTTCTTTGTTCTTCTTGCAACTTTACTTTAGCAGCTGTGTCTTATCTTTGATAACATTCACAAGGCCAATAATCTGAGGAAGGAAGAAGATTTTCAATGCTTTATACATTTAATTTCCTGACCCAGCAGATAATCATTAGTGAAAAACATAAGCTTGCTGAGCTGGCTACTGCCAGGGTCAGAGTTCAAATACACTGCAGCTCCAAAGCTTCAAGCAATTACATATAAAATCATTCTTATTGCCATATTGTAAATAGAATAAAATGCATTATATACTATTTGCTTTTAAACTAACACTTTATACATGTTCAAATACATATCTTATTGCCATATTGTAAATAGAATAAAATGCATTATCTACTATTTGCTTTTAAACTAACACTTTATACATGTTCAAATACATATTTTTCTAACAGTATTGTTTCAATCTTTGATGTCAGCCAAAAGTGCTCTTTGCAGCATCCACAATGTGTCCAGTAATGACTCCTTCTGCAATTTGTATGGGGTTACATGTATTGGTAACATATCTAAATATGATTTTAGATTACTTTTTATAAGACCCATTGCTCCTACTACTGTTGGAACTTTTGGGTATCTTTCTTCCACATTGCTCTTGTTTCCACCTGCAGATCCTGATATTTTATGATTTTGTGTCTCTCAGTACACAAGATACTATAGTCACTGGGTGTGGCAATTTCAATGATCAATGCTACTTTTGTCTTCTTTTCATGGACAACTATATCCAGTTTTCTAACATCTGTCTTTTGAACTGTTGATAATGGTTGATCCCACGTGATGTAAACTTCATCATTTTCTATGATGCTTTGTGGCTCATGTTTCCAGTGTTTATCAGCCACTAAAATACCATAATGTTTACACAATCCCCAGTGCAGCAGTCTTAACACATTATTATGCCTTTCAGTATACAGTGTTTTAGCCATTAGTATGTCACAGCCAACAACAACATGTTCAACTGTTTCCAATTCAGTTTTACAAAACCTACATTTGTCTGTTTCTCCAAATGTTCAGTGGACTTTGTAAACCACCACGTACATAGCCTACTGTCTTGGGCTGCCAATATTAACCTTTCATCCCTTGGTTCGAATTTGCCTCTTCTTGACCATTCCTGTATTCATTCCTGATCAACATTAGGTTGTTCCAGATGTTTTCTATACTTGCAACTATATTTATACATTTTCCACATTTCTTGCCTTCTCATCTGATCCTTTAACTTATATTCTTTCTTTTGTTTTTTTGGCACTTTCAGTTGCTGCCTGATTTTTATCTACTTCTGGCTTGATTTCCATTCCTGTTTGATGCCGATATGCTTCTGCTAGATTAAGCAGAGAAGTCATCTTAGATTTATTCTCCTCACATTTCAAAACATTCACTACATTTGGGACTTGTGAGGTCAGCAGATATGTATGGAGTCCCACAATTGCAGATCTATATATGTAATTAGTTTCAAGGAGGCCCATCCCTCCTTCAGAATGGAAAATATATAATCTTGGTATGCAGTATTTTTTATAAATTACTTTGTGAGCATGAAGCATCCTTCTTGTTTTCCTATCTAATCTATCCAACATGTTTTTGGGTCAGTCAATCACTCCAAAACTGTAAGTTAGGACAGGTAGAGCAAATTGGTTTATAGCTTGGATTTTGGTCCTAGATGTCAACTCTGTTTTCAGGATTAATTTAAGGCTTCTAAAGTATTCCTTACTAAGTTTTATCACATTTGTTCATGTTATATTGTTGATCCTTCAATTCCCAAATATGTATACCCTCCCTCTTTCTTAAGTTCTTTTATATCACATTCTTGTCCCAAACTGATGTTTTCCTGGTGCTGCAGTTTTCTTGCTTTAAAGGTTGCTTTCACACATTTATCAAGACCAAATGACATTCTTATATCATCTGAAAATTTTTAACAGCTTGCAGCTGTGCTTTCAGTTCCTCATCTGATAAGCTATACAGTTTTATATCATCGACAAAGAGAAAATGAGAAGTCTTTAGACTTTGTTGTTTTCTAAGAGCCAAATTATAGTCATGGTCTAAGCTGTTAAGTAGACCACTTAATGGGTTAAGGGCAAGGCAGAATAGTAGTGGCAACAGAGAGTCACCCTGGAATATCTCCCTTTGAATTTTTATCCCCGGGATAATAATTTGTCCTTTATCATGGCTTAATTGCAAAGTGGTCTGCCACTGTTTCATGGTCACTGTAATGCAGTCAGTCAGTGTAGGGTGTACCCTATACATTTTTAAGCACTCTTTTATCCATGAATGTGGGATAGTATCAAATGCTTTTTTGTTGTCAAGCCATGCCATACTCAAATTCTTCCCCTTTTTACAGTTCTCCACTATGACTAACAACAAATGATCCTTTTTTCCATATGACTTTCTTTAGTTGCCCTTTTGTTCTACTGCCATAATTGAGTTTTTTTCCAAATGACTATAAACTCTATTGGCATCAGTTCCCATGTATAGTTTATATCTCATTGGAAGAGTTATTGGTCTATAATTTTTAGGGCAGCTTGTAGGTTCACTCTTAAGTAGGAGCATTGTTTTTCCTGTTGTTAGCCATGTTGGTGTCTGTTCAGGGTGCACATAGAATAGATTAGATAGGAAAAAATACTTTTAACCAAAGGTTAGGTAATGCATTGGGCCTGGGGCTTTCCAATTAGAAGCTTTTCTTAACTTTGTTTCAATCTCTCTGGCTGTTACTTCATCCCATTTCATATCCTCTACCTTTAAACTTCTTATTTTTTCTTCTACTTCTATCCATTTAGCATCTTTGTTATGTTCCACAGGATCTTCATAGATACTTCTCCAAAATGTATCTATTTCTTCTGTTTTGGTGGTCTTTCAATTCTTTTTTACCTTGTTTCCCAATTCTCTATAAAACTTTTTTGGGTCATCAATAAATTGCTTGTTTTGTACTTTTCCTTTACATTTATCTGAGTAGTTTCTAAGTTTTTTTTGCCTGTGCTGAGATTTTTAGTTTGCTATTTGTGATAGTGCATGAGAGATCCTGGTCTGTGTGGCAGGATGCCAGGCATTTCTATGGACTAGGCTTGTAAATGCTCCAGGGCCATTAGCCTAGTACACACCTATGAACATATGAACCTATGTTCTAATACTACACATTGTTTTATCACTTCTAAATTTCTAAGTGTTTTTGTTGATCTGGTTCCTCTTCTATATTCTTCTAACAGTGACACTTATTTGCTTTATAGTTTTCTCTATATGATACTTCCATTATGGCATTTGATTTCTCCCCTTCCTTTCCCCTCACTACCCTATGTTCTTGTGGTAGAACTTTATCTGTTAGTAATTTAGCTGCACAGTAATATATCTTGTTTACTTCTGTTATATCACAATAACCTCTGTGGTCAGTCCTAATTACTATGTTCATTTGTTTAATCAGACTTCTGACTTTTGGGTTTTATTGACCTTCTGCAGTCTATTTCTTTTACTGATCTTAATATCAAGCAACTCTTCTCTTAGCTCAATTTCTTCTGAACTGAGGGGCCATTTTTTGTTTTCCATTTACTGCGGGCATTCTGTAGAAAGTTCTATATCATCTTCCTATGACACATTCTCTTCAGTTTCAACCTGTGCCATCCGTTGCTCTGTCATATGGGAACTCACTAACCTATCACTCCTCAACAGTGACAGCATCAGAGTTTCCAGTTCCATGTTCCTTCCTTTGCTGTCCAACTTCAACTGAACGTTTATACTGGTTTCCTGTGGAAGGCACCAAAATATGTTCATATGGCCCCTGACCAATTGCTTCCCATTCCATTGGTTTCCCCTTAATTTGGATATCCATTGCTCTATCTTGTTGTGGTGCTCTCTGAATTAGGTTTTCTACACTGGATCCTTCACTTCACAGGTACTCCATAACCTCAGTCTTTATTTCTTTAACTTCTCCATTACTAATCTCCTTTTCTACTTTTCCTCTTTGTCTTCTTATTTTTTGTATTGTAAAGTTTTCCATGTCTGGATTCCTTTGCCTGTATTTCTCTTCAGATATCTTTGGTGCTGACCTTTTTACATTGGTTAGTTTTGCTTTCTACTTTGCATCATAAATATTACTCCATATTAAATATCTTTTTCTTCCCTATGTCCATATTTATCTTCACGTGTCTCCTGATCTTCTGCTTCTCCTTACTTTGGGGACTCACTCCATCATGCTGTGATGTAACCTGTGTTAGGTCTTCTACACCAAAACCTTCACTTTGCAGGCACTCCCTAACTTCATCTTCTATTTTTTTAACTTCTGCTTTACTAATCTTCTTTTCTACATTCCCTTTTTGTGATGCAATTTTTTATTGTGAAATTTTCCATACATGGATGCCCTTGCCTGTATTTTTCTTCGAATATCTTTTGGACTGCCTTCTTTCTATTGATTCATTTGACTTTCTCCTTTGCATACATATTGCACCATGTCAAATCTCTTTCTTTCCCATGTCCATATTTCTTTTTTATACCTTTCAAAAATCTCTATTTTTGTACTTCCTCAGATGCTTCTTTTTCACAAATCTGTTGTATTAATGAGTACAATTTTTTATTTGAAACTTCTGACAGTTTTTCTTGTGGAAATATTTTTCTTTCCTCTAATTTCTGTCTTAATTGTTTTGTACATTTTGAGTCTGGAAATTCTTGTTTTTTTGCAAAATAGTAACAACACATAACTTATTTCTTATCCTCAATAGTCCACTTAATCATATTTATGGCTTTTCTTTGGCCTATCATTTTTTTTGTGATTTTTGTGGACTATTACTTCCATCCTTCTACAACAGGGAGGCCATCCTCCTCCTAGGTCTGGCCCAATTGTAGGATTTTTTTCTGTATTTTGAGGATTCTACATTGTCACCCTTTCCAGTCCTGGCATCAGTGTGCCTACCAGGATTGGGCACTTTTTTTATCCTGGGTGTTGTGCACCCAGCTATCTTTTTTCATTTTTAACATACTTCAGTCCATGATATATTCTATATAAATACAGTCTACATATCAGTATCGTCTTGGTGAGATTTTGTGAAAAACAGGGTCCACCTCACAAAGGTACTCACTAAAACTTGAGGATGAATTCAGTTTCATCAATAATGCTCCCCTTTACTTGGTGACTTATCATTTCTCCATTCATACCACTTCTGACTTATCACAGAATGTGTGTGTCACTCTTTTGTAATTTCTCCAAGTCTTTTGGGTTTCTAATACCATGACGGGAATGGTCCCCATTCCTAAGTCTAAGTATGATTAAAGTTCGTGAAATTAGTATTGTTTCAATCTTTGATGTCAGCTAGTAGTGCTCTTCACAGCATCCGCAATGTGCCCAGTAATGACTCCTTCTGCAGTTCATATGGAGTTACATATATTGGTAACATATCTAAATACGATTGCAAATTCTTTTTTATAAGACCTGTTGCTCCTACTACTGTTGGAACTGTCTGGGTATCTTTCTTCCACATTGCTCTCATTTCTGCCTGCAGATCCTGATATTTTATGACTTTGTGTCTCTCTCTATGCAAGACATTGTAGTCATTGGGTGTGGCAATTTCAATGATCAATGCTACTCTTGTCTTCTTTTCTTGGACCACTATATCCCGTTTTCTAGCATCTATCTTTTGAAGTGTTAGTAATGGATGATCCCATATGATGTAGACGTCTTCATTTTTTATGACTCTTTGTGGCTCATGTATCCAGTGTTTTTGGCCACTTCAGTACCATAATGTTTGCACAATCCCCAGTGCAACAGTCTCACCACATTATTATGTCTTTCAGTATACAGTCCTTCTTTCATTAATATGTCGCAGCCAGCTTCTAGGTGTGCAACTGTTTACAATTTGGTTTTACAAAACCTATATTTGTCTGTTTCTCTCACATGTTCAATTGACTTTATAAACCAAAGTGTAGTACGCAGCCCAATATCTGGGGCACAGTGATGAAAGTGTAGATTGCTATCAACATGTGTTCCCAAGTCTCACAACACTGTTTTTGAGCTTAGAGGGGGTGCAATGCATAGCATAATTAGCATTGGTACTTCATTGCCAAAGGGAGCAAGGAGGTATTGTATGCTTTAAGGTTCAGTCTGTGAGTGTGACACCAATCATTTGTGTGTGTCAGCCCCTTCTGTCATATATTACCATCATTGGGGGACTCTATATGAGTGCATCCATTTAACAGTCATCTGCAATCTTGGTAAACCACAGGCCATCTAACATTGCCTGAGCTTCAGTGAAGTAGTTTTCAAATAGGTGAGGGCCCAGCAGAGATCCTTGTGGTATTCTAATAGTAAGTGGCTAGTGGTAGAGAGTGTGTGTTCTGTCAGTGAGTTAGTTGGCAATCCATCTACTACTATATGGCTTAATTCCTACATGGGAAATCTTCACTATGAGACATTAATGAGGGATAGTGTAAAAGGCCTTGAATAACTCCACATAGGCTGTACATCCTGTTATGCCTCATCCAGGTCTTTGGGGTCAGTATAAAATAAGTCTACAGGGTTCAATAAGCAAGATGTACTCTTGACAAAAAGAAAATGGGTCAGATCAAGTGTGTTTAAGGCCAGCTATGTCCCCGTGGATAAGGTCCATGCTGATTCCTTCTGTAACCTTGCAGATAAGGGTTTTTAAGCATAGATGTTGGGTCTATATTAGATCACCGAACGCTTAAAAAAGCAAACGGTGATTAATCGACCCTATATAAGAGAAAGCTAACAATTTTGAACTGTCAGAACAGCGATTTCTTTCCTAGGGGAAAAAAAATCGCTGTTCCAACAACAACAAAAAAAAACACTTTAAACATTATATTAAGTTGGGGGCTTTGGCCCCCACACCCCCCAATGTGGGGGGGCTGCACCCCCACACCTTCCCTACTTAAATATACCAACTCCAAGACTTCAGTACAGTGCCAAAAACAGCAAAGTAACGAAGTGGCCAAGTAAATTCTTTCCCAGGGAAAGAATTAGTTTAAAAGCCACTTCGATATTTTGCTGTTTCAGGCTTTTGAGTTCGACTAAGATGCATTCGAAAGAATGCGTCTTCAGTCTTCTAATAGGGAACCTAGATGTCAGTAGTTGTAGTTCTGCATGTTACCAAATTGATGTGCATTGCATATCATACATTTGATATTACATTTTGTAGTGTAGGTGATATATGTGTGGAAAAAGCACTGAGTCACTAGGGTTGTACTGCTGGGGGGCGGTGGCAACACACAGATGTAATGTAAATATGTGACATATTGTTAGATAGGGCCACTACTTTGTAATAGTTCCACATGTAATTTCGTGTCATAAACAGGAAATGGACAGTAAATAGCAGTAATACAGAATAATATCTACATTGCCATAGCAGGGTGAACAGCGGGTTTGCGTGATGGCTGGCAAAGTGTATATGCATGTGGGAGTCACATGTTTGCATTTAGCTAAGCAGTGAACAAATACGAGCCACATTGTTAAAGTCTGACAGTTAATATTATGTCTATGAAACACACCTGCTGCATAATTCACTTTGTGCAGCATGTGTTAATGTATTGATACATTCCTTTTTGGGGCCAGATGGAACTGATTTTGAATCCAGGTGTATCCAATACTTTTAAAAACTTTAAATTACAGAGTGATAATGCAATGACATAAATTCTTTAAAGTACATGTGTTGCTGTGTGTTGGCATAGTGTAGCAGTGTTAACCAGCATTGTGTGGAGGTAACCACAGCAGTTTGCTGCACATTCTGGGCAAATATAGAGCTCAAAAAGTGAAGGGTCCTATTGCTTTTCCAGCAACTTATGTGTGTGTGTGTGTGTGTGTGTGTGTGTGTGTGTGTGTGTGTGTGTGTGTGTGTGTGTGTGTGTGTGTGTGTAATTCTATTTTTTGACCAGATTAAAGTAGTGAAATGTGGTAGATAGGAAAGTGGTGAAATGGGGAGCAAGCAGGGGAAAGAAAAAAGGAAAAGCAGGGCAGGAATATGCTGGAGGTTGGTAGGAAAGAACCATAACTATCCATTTCTTTACCAATGTAAACTGAGCATATGTGCAAACTATTAAATGAATTTGGACTGTCACCTCCAGAGGGGTGACTACAACACAGTCATGTTCTGTAGCCAATTGGACTGATTCAAGTGTGTCAAAAAGACATGTGTGAAATGGACAGCCATGCATGGGACATTTCTTTTGTGGGACAGGTTCCCATTAAATTTTTATTTCAGAGAGAGAGGAATGTTGGTGAAGGGACGCAGGTATGTATGGGTCAGGTAAGTTGGGTAGGTGAGGAAGCAATTGCAGACCAAGAGACAGAGACAGTGATGGACACAAAAGGTTGGGGAACATGCTGGAGGGATAGATTCCTGTCTCAGAGACTCCCCGTGCTTTGAAACAAAATTCTGAACTACATAACTCACTAACACTCTTCAAGTGAAACCTTGACGAGTGGATGGGTAACAGAAAATACACCCCTGGGATCACTTCATTGGCTCTGCTTGACAGAGGATCAGTTAATTAATCAATGGGGCAGCAAAAGCCGACACACTCTGGCTAGGCTTATAAATGCCCTCAGGCAGATAGCCTAGTACCTACCTATGAACACCATGATTGGGATGAAGGTGAGGACATCCCTCGTCCAAGGTCATCAAGCTGGGAGAAAATGAGAATCGAGTCCTCACCCACTGGACTGTCATCACTGTCACCTCACTCCACTGGTGGCTAGAGTACTTAACACCTCCTCCTCCTCGTACTATGCAAAATGAAGACAGCAGCCTCAATATCCAGTGTAGGTGTGCACCAACAGTGTGGTGCACCACCCTATACACTATCCCTGGCAACTCCCTGCAGGTGATAAAATCACCACCTCTACCACTGCTCCAGGAGGGTACCTCTGGGCCAGGGTCTGAGGCAGAACTACCTGAGGGTGCAGGTAGTGCAGGGGCAGCACAGGCAGTGCTGCCAGGCTGGCTGCCAGATGTGCTAGGAATTGGTACTGCAGCAAGTGGTGTGGGGGACAGGATAATTCAATGGGGCTGGCCTTCCTTTCTGTGATGTGTAGCATTTAGTGATGTACTACACATGGATGACATGGACATATTCTGACAATGTATAATAAAAAAAAAGAAAAGAAAAAATACATTAAATAAATAAAAATAAAATAAAAAATAATATTTTTAAAAATAAAAATAAATAAAATACAAAAGAGAGATAATGGTTGGGGTAAAAGAAAAAATAGATAAAATTAGTACCTTCATATGTGACATACAATAGATTAATACAATTATACATCTCTAGCTTATCTTAAATTTTACATTTAAGTCTACCACTTCCTGTGAGATACACAGTATACTACAGATTGCAGCAAGTAATCCTTGAAATGTACATATATCTCACATATTGATGTTCCAGTTATACAGATAACAGTTTACAGAAGGGCATTTATGCCACCGGTATAGAGGTTTTAATTTAATGTAAATATTATTAAAGAAATTACAGTATTGTATATTTGTAAAGTGTGGTACTTGAATCCACAACCTCTGACTAAAGTCTAATATTGAACTTTTACAATTGGTTTTTGCTATAGACTAATGCATGCATACTTGCTTTTACAGTTGGGATATGTGCAATCAATTTGATACAACTCTATAAAATACCAAAGAAGCTATCTTTAATTTTTAATGCTGCAATAACACTACTCTTCTGTTGCATACATATCCCTTGATTCCCTCAGTCTCACCAGTCTAGTCCTGTGGGCTTGGACATTGCACTCCCAAACAGTAGCAGCTGTGTAAAAAACAGAACAGAATAGAAGACCATTGTGCATACCAGTCTTGCCTATATTCAGCTGTCTAAGTCTTACTAGTATTCTCTTGATTTGATACTTGCACAGATGTGGGATGTCCTCGTTCCTAATTTCCTCAATCTTGCTGTCAAGTGTATCCCTCTTCCTCCCCTGTAGGTCATTGAAATGATGCCTATATTGCTCTCCAATGCACAGGATACCAGTTGCACTGAATACAGCCTGTGTTAAACTATCCCAAGCCTCAGACTTGTACTGGAAGCCAGAATAGTCCCACTGCATAAGCCTATGACTGTCATGCTTTACTAGGAGTCCAATGAATTTCCCACTTCTGTGCCATAAATATGGTACCTTCCCCATTAACACCTGCCATGTCTATCTACCAACCATTCTAGAGCAATGGAAACTGATGCTTTCCCGCCAATTCCAGTTATCGCTTATGCTAGAGTGTGCACAATGCACTACAGGTTTTGAGTGATAGTGAGTGGAAAGCAGCAGTGCCAAGCTGTGAGGAATGATAAAATGTATTTTTACACAGTGGGATTCAAACCTAGGCATAAGGGACAAAACATTTATTTCTGTGGTGTTTATATTCCATCTTTACCACAGAATAAGTGTTTTCAGGTATATTCAGGCATCATACATAAATGCAGGTGGCAGTATGAGCTGTTACACATGTATGTGTGTAACCTGACAAGGTTATTGGATATAGAGGCAGTTTTGTGTGTTTCTTAGGCAAATGTGAAGGCCATGTACGTCCAGATAGCAGAATTATACTTACAGAAATATAGTACACAGTATACTCTCAGTCATACATCTGATAATAAATCTGATAATAGTAAATAAATAAATAAATCAATAAAAAACACAATAATAGTGTGTCATCCCTCATACATATAATCAATGCCAGTTCCACTATCTAAAGTGTTATAACTAAGAATATAATGGAAAGTGGAACAATAATAAAAGTGCATAGAATACCCTGTGTTAGAACCCAGAAACATGGGTATGGTAGTCCTACACTTATACCTGTTGCTACAAGACAGTTGAAGTCGCACTTGTTCATGTTTCAGTTCATTGATATAAATTGCAATGTCACAACAGTAAAAAAAAGGTTGCACACCCTGTGCTAGAACACAAGACTGTCTAAATTACAGCCCTATACTTATATCTGCTGCCACAGGGCTAGTTACATCACATTCCCTAATTTACTAATCATTCTTAAGGTCTCTGTGTTAACCACTATGCAACACCATTTAGTGGGTTTGCACGGTGCCCAACAGAATGAATTGAATGTATCTGGTTTCTATTTTTGGCTGTTTGGGTCCTGCCTGCTTTCTGGGTGGTCCAGTTGTCCACTTTGCGCACTACCGCACTTTGCACAAATGAGATAAGCACAGCCAAACATGCCATTCATTTCCTCTATTCCTGTGATTGAACTAAATGCCTCATAGCACAAACACTGCCTCCCCCTCAAAAAAAAAGAAAAAAAAAGAAAAAAGGACAAGATAGAAAAGAAAAGGGGCAAGTAGTTGCAATGAAGAAACACAGTATATGACATACAAACTACAAAATGATGGTTCACATGAGATATGTCTACATAGATCTGGAATGATATTTGAACTCTCACTCCAATGAGCCTACAGAACACAAGATGAGTGCCTTATCCCTCTTTGCCACACAAACAGCTTTGCAGCAAGGAACTGAAATCATTCTGCACACAATCAACTGCAACATTATCTACAGTAATATGAAACCATACAACTATTATTAGTAGAGTTATTATTTTGGACGTAGTGCACTTAGTGGTCACACAAATTGTTATGATTATTACTTGCAAATATACAGCTCTGTCTTTCCTCTCTATGTTTGTTAGTCATTCTTCAGTTATCTGGCCAGTAATCTGAGACATGCAGTCTGAAGCCATTCTATGTCATTGGCCTTAAAATGTGTGAGGATGTTAACTGGAAATAATAACATATGTAGTTGCTAACAAATGAAGGGCAGATTGGATGTTAAGGTATACAACCTGTGAATTGTGTGCTGCTTACTTACTTACATCCAACCTTACACCTAACACTTTGTAGATCTAACCTAACACACTCACTGAATGTAAGGCAGCCTGCATTGCTGTTGTATTTTCCTTCTCTCAACCAGTGATCATTCACAGTTGGAATCCATTAAAAAAACAAACAAGGTGGGAGTGTATGCACTATGTGTACATCTCCTACATGGATCCAAGTATTTGGGATTCAGCAATTCTAATCAGGTCACACCTCATTTGCATCTTCACTGTGCTAACAGCCCTGAATTTAGAACTTATAAAAAGGCAACCATGTAGCTAGGCAAACTGATGGTGAGCAGACTTGTTTATGTGGAGAGGACTCAACATATGCTACTTCTTCAGGATCTATCTCCAGAGAGGATTACTGAACTTCAGACAGAATGCTTGCATTTTGTCAGCTACATACTGCATATGTTGAAATGTATTTAAGAAAAATCTGAGCAAAGGCTTTTACACTTTTATCTGTATGCATTAGTTAGAAGTGTACCAATGCCATGGTCATGTTTGTCAAGCCAATTCACAGGTATACAAAATTGTCAATTCTTGAAAATGGAATGCTCTGTGATTAATATGCACAAATATTTCAGGGACAGTTCATTTGATAGCACTTTTAGTATTTCAAAGATGGTTTGTTACCGAAATGTGTCAATTGCCTGTTCTTTTGGGGGTTAAGGCTGAGTTACTGTTCTAGCACAAACAATGATATGTTGTTATTGTTACTATCCTTTTTTGCATCCTGCCTGTTGTTCATGTCACATCTCTAGACTGATTTATTTCTCCATTGAATAATACTAAGTGGTTACCTTTTCTGTTTTATTTGGGAACAGTTATTTTGTAGCTATGTGATACTTATGTGTGTTATCCATCTGCTGTCTCTTAGAACACCTAGGAATATGCCACCCACCCATGTCAATCCTCAGAGACCCCCTTTCACCGATTATGAGAATCAGGTCATAGTGAATGCCTTTTTGGTGCCAGACTGTTAATGATTTGAATGCTGTGGGTGGCCATGGCAGGACATATGAGCAGGTGCATCACAGGGCCATTGGCATGATCACATCTGCACAGAGGAGAACAGCTGCAGTGGGCCGTGACCAGATGGTTACTGGGGGAGGGCCTGGTATGCAGCCACCACTAACACCGAATGAAAAATTCCTGGCCAATATGAGGGATCCAGACACCTACCAAGATAGTGCAGTAGGACATGTCCTGGACGTTGGTGCAACAGCTTCAGGGACAGCCACCACACCCTAGGAGGAGTTTCCAGGTAGGCTTTGGTATTTCAACAGTTGAATACTGTTGTACAGTAAAACAATTAAAATCAATACTTTTTTTCTGTGTCACATAAATTCTTTTTTGGGGGGATGAATATTGCTACAGTTATTAGCTTAGGTTGGAGTTGTCAGCCACATTCTTGTTAAAAGTATAGTTAATGTACTTATAAAGGGGTAAAAGTATTACCCCGTGTTACTGTTAATTGCGATGATATTGCCCTTACCTTTTGCTTAATATCTTCCAGGACCATCTGGATTGCAGTGGGGCACCACTGTTAGTTTGTTAGCATATGTTGGACTAGAGTAGTGTATGTATTCATTTTTTCCTATGTTTGTTGCTTTTTATTCATGTGATCATGACAGTCGAAGTGTGGGCCCTCTGCCATCTGATGTCAGTTTATCAGCAGACTCTAATTATAATGGTGACCAAACTAAGGCATAGTCTGGGGGTGCAGAGGGTGAATATGACACTGAGATTGACATACAGCCATCCTCTGCATTTTCAGACACAGTCAGTAGGTCTACGTCTACCCCTTCCAGTGACCCCCACATATTATACGGATGGAGAGCAAGGCCATTGATCAGGGAAGTGTGATTACTGCAGCTTCAGTGCCTGTTCAGTCTCGCTACAGCCAAAGTGGGGTAAAGGTGTAATGCAGAAAGGTTGAAAGGGGTGCTCAGAAGAGACCTGTTGTCCCTCCTCCACCTTATCCAGGTCTCTCTTCCCGTGACATTCAACATATGTTTAGGGCCATCATGGAAGCACAAGCACATTTCCATAGGTGTCCCAGACAAATACTCAAGGTTGTAGATGTGGCACAAGCTGACATGCATGACTGCCTCCACTGTGTTGCCGATTCAATTGATTGGATGAATGACACATTGGAATGAGGGGTGCCTGTGATGGAACGAGGGGTGTCTGTTATGGAATGAGCATTGTCTGTGATGGAATGCCTGCTGGGAGAGGAATGGCATCCGCGTGAGTGTAGGTCAGTCACATCATCTGATGTTAGCCAATGTGGCCATGTCTGATCATGCTCCAATAGTGTCAGTACTTCCACTGCTCCATTGTGCATCTGACCATGGGTGTGGACATGCCACTGCAACTCCTGTTAGACCAGTTCTCATAGTCAGGGACAACAACAACGAACTGCCACCTCTACCATGTGAGGCTCACACCTGTCTGACATACCAAGATGTAAAGCCAGCACAGAGCTTGTCTGTGTTCATGCTGACACTCACACACCAGTTTCTCCTGGGGACCTCTACAGATACACACACAACAGCTGTGCAGCTTGAAACTCATTTTGGATCACTAACCATTTATTGGTTTATCTAAATGTTTGCCTGCACCTCTTTCTTACTCACACACACTCACCGACCTTTGGTGTCAGCCTAGCCCCCCCACACACACACAACATAGTGTGCAAGTAATGGTAACTGTGCCATATCTCTGTTTTCTATCTTTTGGATAGAGGGATACATAAGCTTTGTGTCTGATGGTCAGGGTGCATAGCTGACTTAGTGCTTAGTATATCTATATTTGTGGTGTTGAACTGGCAGTTTTACCCTTGACTTATATTGGCCTTGGAAAGTTAGACAGTTGATAGCATCAACATTTCCCATCTTTATTGTGAATGTTCTTGTTGAGGGTTGTGAAGTCAGAAACTGCAATGTGTATCATTAGTTTCAAAATTCTCTCTTTAATAATGTTCCAATAGAAATGTAGGGTGCTAAAGTGAGGGCATGCATTGATCATCAGTACTTTTGTGAGGTATGACTGTGAATCTTTGATTCCTGCAGCCCACTACTTAATAATGGACACATATAAGTCACATAAGTCTTTGCTATCAGATGTTAAGATCATTTTTGTCACAATCTCCCACCTTTTACTTGTTTACAGTACCAATTACTGAAATACAAGGATATGCCATTCCTTCAAATTATTATACAATACACTCTACTTTCAAGACTTACCTTGTAAATGCAACAGTTGACATGGTTTTAGTTCAAGGCTGACTCTGTCTGATGCAAACAGTACATAGCCAATACATGGGGAGGTACAGGTTGTATGACTTGCCTGGCATCAGTGTTACTATATGTATGTGCATAGGTGGTATGTGAGTGTGCTATGAGTTGTCTCTTAGCCAGTGCTAGGCCATGCTGAGCACGCCTATGTCTGTCTACACCCAGAACAGCTGGTGGTTCCCACTCTGACTCCTTATCTGTCTGTAGCTGTGGTGACCTTAGCATTGGTGGTGGGATGTGTGGCCCTTCCCCTTGCTGATCCTCCTAAAGTTGTTTTCTCAGGATGATGTTGTGTGGCTTGGCACATATGGTGAATATTTCTGAACATGTCCATGGATTGTACTGCAGGGCTCCCCCAGATGTATCTAGGCACTAGAACCATGACTTCAGCTGCCCAAACACAACCTCTATGATATTTCTGGTTTGAGCATGTGCCTCATTATGACATTCTTCTGTGGATGTGTGTGCATTTCTGATGGATGTCATCAGTCATGATTCCAGTGCATAGCCTGCATCCTCCAGCAAATGACCCTGTGGGATATACCCCTTAGCAAACATCTGGTACAGTTGAAAGGTGTGCCTGATATGTGAGTCATGGTAACTGCCAGGGCTGCCAGCACGCATGTTCAAGGTGATTCCTTTGGCATTGCATATTACTTGGCAGTTGATAGATTGATAGCCCTTTCTGTTTATGCAGAGCCTACCCTGTTCCCTGGGTGGTGCCTTAATTTCCATATGTGTGCAATATATGGTACCCAGTACTTCAGAGTAGTGTGCTACAAGATAGAACTCCTGCAAATTTCTGGCCTTTCTCTCAGGACTATGGGGAAAATATATGTGGCTACTGGCATGTTGGAACATAGCACTCAGGAATTGATGGAGGATCTTGGATGCTGATGCCTGTGCCACCCCCAGCATGTCCCCTATTGGTCTCTGAAAGGTACCTGTAGTGAAGATTCTAAGTGCTACATATACCTTTGTCTCCACTGGGATGGGTTCAGCTGGCTCTGGCTCTGAGATGAGGATGGCATAGGTCGCAGAGTTCCTGTAGTGTGTCCCTATCCACCCTGTAGCGTTGTATAATTTCCACATCATGTAGGTTCCAAAAAGTTTAACAGGGTCTGAAAACTCTTCTCCTTCTTGGCCTATGCCTCTTGGCAGCAGTAGCAGCATTGGCTTCACCATGTAGCATATGCAAATGAATTAAAGCAGCAGCAGCCCCTAACATTTTTCTCCATGTAGACTCCTGTATTCCAAAAGGTTTTGTAATTTGCAGGAAAAAAAGAGTCTATACAATTGCTTTATAGCTTGTTGAATAGTTCTCCCATGTTAGAATGGTTAATTAGCATGCAGTTTAGCTGCTTATGCTGTAATTAGCATGCCACAGTGTTTACCTTGTTTGTGTGGTGGTGCACTTCTATATGGTGCTTACATTATCTAAAACTCATTGTCAACATCTGATGATCATGGTGCAATATGCATATGGTAGAAAATGACTGTGTAGACTTTACTGAATCCCCTCAATTATGTATTTTCCTATGAAGCACATCTTTTCCCTTTTGAGAAACCAGCAAAATGCAGAAAGGAAGGACACTGTTCCACATCTTGCAACACAAATCTTGCAGAACATATCATTTTCTGTACATTTATTGAAAAAAAAAAGTTGCAAATTCAAAAAAGCTGTAAAATTCTGATAAAAAACAGCTGGCTAAAATAAAACTTAACAGACCTTGAGACACTCTCTGACTAAACTATTCAACAGTGACAATGCACAGAAGACCTAGTAGCTCACAGCAATATTTTAAACAATAGTATTTTCTCAAAACTACTCAAACTCAAAAAAGAAAAAGGATATTATTATTTACTAGCTTTTTTTTATAAATGTCGCCACTTTGGGGCATATGTATCACTCACAAAAATCATTGGTGAGTTTCACTGGATAGGAAGTAAGAGGCCTGATGGCTCTTCCATGGTCTCTGGGAAAGGATAAGTATTTGAAATTAATGGCATTTACTTCTGAAGAGAAAATATTAAGCGGACTTTAATGGGCTTTGGGATGAATGGGTTAGTTGGATAGGCATGTTATGGGGAAGGATAGAAGTTATAAGAGTAATGAGCCATCCCTTGGTTCTATATTTGCTTTGGCATGTTCCTATTTCACCTAAGACTAAGTGGCATGAGAAAACACAGATGGTATTATGGCTGATATGAGTGGCAGGGGGAAGACTAGAATAAATCAAGATAATTTTAGAGCAAGTAAGAAGGACAGAGGATGAGACTGCCTAATTTCAAGCAGTATGCTAAACTGCTTCATGTAGCTCAGTGGTTAGTGTGTGCAGAAAAATGTAGGTTAGGGTATAAAGTTTTTTTTTTTTTTTTTTTTTTTTGAGTTTGAATACTTTTGAGAAAATAGTATACAATCAGTTATTTAAACACATTAACAACTACGGTTTATTTTGTGATCAGCAGCAGGTCTTTTACAATGCATTCAGCATTACTGCAGCTCTAGTCTCAGCTACTAGTACCATCTATTACACTCTTTTGGACTTTTCCTCTGCTGGTATTTTTGTCGACATGACTAGAGCTTTTGAAACAGTTAATCATGATAATATAATAAAGAAACTGGTCAATCTCTGCTTTAGTAATAATATACTTCTCTGGCTCCAAAACTATCAAAAGACAGAATGTTTAAAGTTTACTAAAACAATTACCTTTCCACTAAGTCTACCCTGAACATGGGAGTTCCCAGGGCTCACTTTTAAGACTTCTACTTTCCTACTTGTCAAGGACATCTGATTAGATCTTCCCCCTCTGAGCCAAATCCTTTGTTCTGATGACATCCAACTACTGGACTCAAAGAAATCATTTAGTTGCTACAGGCCAAACTGCATGCAAAATTTCTTGACCTCTGTCATTATCCATATTGAAATAAGCTACTTATTAACTGTAACAAATCCAATGTAATGATCTACTTTACACAAACTAGCTTCATTACTACCTCACACACTTTTAGCATTGTCCCACGTCACATAATCAACATATCTTGGACTACTTATTACCAGCTCCTTGCCTAAGCTTCACATCTTATATTGATAAAATTACCACAAAAGTATTTTTTTAAGCTTAAACTCTGTTTCAGAATCTTTCACCACTCATCTCTGACAGTGAGGGCTGCCATATGAATGTATACCTAAACTTGAGTGTAGTTTGCCCCTGCTTTGCTTTCACTCATCATACAATGCAAGCAAACTACAATCTATAGAAACACAATTTTGCAAATGTGTATTTTTATCTGACCCTGAAAACATAACTGTAGTGCACTAAAAGCTATTTCTTGGCTCCTTGTTTGATAGGAGAAATGGCCTTCTCAATAAATGACCCAGTCACTTGGGACATGCTTCTTAATGAAGCTAGAATTCAATGGTTCTACTATAAAACGTTGATTTCCACAATCTTGAAGATTGGAAACAATGAAAAATAATGCCTGAATCACAGAATGGTGAAAAAAATAACTTTAAGTGGTTTGTACTACTGGAGGCAAGCCCCCTGCACCTCCTGATATGGGGGACAAGCCCCCCACACCATTATATACTTTGTTGATCTATCCCCTCCAACCTGCTTACTAAAAGAGTGTATCACCAGAAAGAACAGCAGTGGGCTCAGAGCAGAGCCTTTATGCACACCCACTCCCTCTAGGAACTCCGTTGAGAGTCTGAACACTGTTCATACTTGTATCATTGGGTACATGTGCATAGCCTGTACTAATCCTACCAGTGTTTCTGGGACTTCACAGGACTGCCCAAATAAGCTTTCTCAGGACTTTGTCATATGTTTTTTGCACGTCTATGAATGCTCAGCTGGGCTCTATCCTCATATAAAGCTTCGTCTGTACTATCAGTCTATTTGTAGACATTAGCTTACTTATGCTGTGTCCCGATCTGAATCCAAGATGCACTTTTCCCATCTTACCTTCTATTAATGCATATTTATAAATCACCTTCTCCAGAACTTTCCTATAGTGTTCGATAACCACATCGCCACAACAGTCAGGAAATCCTTCTATGTTGCCCACCTCATCACGAAGGGCTTTTCATCCAGAAAGAAGGAGGTCATTGTCCCACTGTACTCATCCCTCATTAGACCCATTATAGAATACAATGCACCATTTGGTATGTACCTCTCAAGACATCTGCAACAACTGGAAAGGCCTCAGAAATACCTCACTAAAAGAATCACAGGCCTAAAGCAGATTCCCTACACTGACCGCATTAAAAAACTCCAGCTATACTCTGTCGCATATCGTCTACTCAGAGGCGATCTCTGCTTAACATACAAGGCCATGTCAAACCCAGAGCTGTTGGACATGCTACACTTAAAGAAATCCCAATCCCTCAGAGCTACACGCCCCAGGGATCTAAACCTTGTCATCACAATAAACAAAACATGCTGGAGGGATAGGTTCCTGACCCAGAGACTCCCCAGACTCTGGAATAGATTGCCCATACACGTCAAGCAGAGTGCCTCTTTGGACCTCTTCAAGAGGAACCTTGACAATTGGATGGGAGAAAGGAAATTCACCCCAGGGATCACGTCAGTTGCCCTGCTAGACAGGGGTCCAGGAAAGTAAATAATGTGGGAAGAAATAGCCAGGGAATTGTTATGGCTAGGCTTGTATAGGCCCTAGGGCTGATAGCCTAGTACCAACCTATGAACCTATAAACAGCAGTTTAATATCTCAGTACTGCCCACAGCTATGAATGTCACCTTTGTTCTTGTTCACTAGCACAAGTATACTCATTTTTCCAGTCATTTGGGTTATTCCTGTATCTCCACACTGCTATAAATACCCTCAGGAGCCATTTCTCCCTTGACTAACCCAATATCTTGGTCATAGCTACTGTAACCACATCTGAGCCTGCTGTTTTCCCTGACTTCATTTTCCTTAGTGATGCCCTTTTTTTCTAGTGAGGACTCCTTTTCTTCTTTCATCATAGGCTGTGCCTGGGGTAGTACAGCTTCTGTGGAGTTTTCTTCATTCAGAAGCTGCTGGAAGTACTCATTCCATCTGTCATTAATGTCCGGTTGACTGATAAGCAGGTTGTTGCTGGTATCCCTTATGAAGGCTGCCAGATGCCTATCTTCTTTATCTGTCTTTATGTGTCTCAGCAGATCCCCATGCTCTGGAATATGCTCCCCATCTTAGTGAAGCAGACTGAATCCCTAATACTATTTAATTGTAACCTTGACCAATGGATTGGAAATCAAAAATTCACCCCAGGTCTGGCCCCCATGTCTCTGATAGACAGAATTAGACAGTAATACCCACACTAATATATCCCCCACATATAACCTCTCAAAATTTCTTAACTAACATACCCCTTCTAATAAATGTCCATCTACATAGGGGCACAAATGGGTTGGATTGCATGCTTAGGCTTATGATGGCCCTGGTAATCATTAGCCTAGTATATATAACTATGAAATTATGAGCCTAAATCTCTTATAAAACGTAATTACATTATTTACAATGCATAAAGATATCTACACAACATTACTTACAATGTATAACGATATCTACACAATCATGAATCTTCAGAGCCAGAGAGAAAAAATGTGTATATTGTTATTGTATGTACTTGAAATAGCACTTAGAGAACATATTTGTGTACAGGAAATTATAATTTTCACAGAGAAATGTATTCACTAATATAGAATGTATTTCATTGTCATGACTAACTATAAATATGGCTATCAGTCAAGCTTTTCAGTGCACTTATTTTTTTCTTCTAGCAAGTACTTTCTTAGTTGTATTCTAAAGTCATCAAGATTGTTTGCATTTGTAATGAAACCCTGACTGTGACGTAAGCGCCATAGTTCAAGAAGAAGACTTGATTCATCAGAAATTAGCTGGGAATAGTAAGCAGCAGTAATTCTGCTGGGTCACTTATCCCAAGGATAAGGATGGGTTTCTAAAAAGGACAATAATACCACATTGGAGACTAGTGTCTCCAGCACTAGAGCAAAGAATGAGGAGGAAAACGTGCGCACTGTCCATGGCTTGTCAGCACGGCCATCATTTCAAGTCAGAGTTGGAGTGGGACTGATGAAAGGCATAATAAATCAATCCATGCAATCCAAGGATGATTTCCTTCCCTGACCCACTCATAGCCCAACAAGAAATGAAGCTGGAAAAGCTAACATGGAATAAATTGGTCGGAATGGCAAGGTTGCGTATTGATGGCCTGGTATGCTAGGACAAAAAGGTAAATTAAAAGCTGTAAAAATGGTCTCGGTGTACTTTTTTTCCCTATAATACATGTACAAGTATACATGTACTGAAAATGTGGCTATAGGAGACATCAACTGCTTAAGACCAAGATACAAATTGAAAGCAACCAACTCATTAAATTCCAAGAGAAGTTTAAGACTAAATTATGTGTCAATAATTAAATATTCCTTGTACTGTAATTAGGAAATGTAAATGTTGACATATTTTTGTTGCTACAGTGCAAAGATTTGTAGCTCATGAGAGCTCTTTCCAGACATTTTGTTTATTTTCTTGGCAAAGTATAAATATTATTCTTCTCTCAAGACTCTGATGTGATTTCAAAGCTTCTGTTACTTTTAATTACTTCAGCAAACATGTGCACTTCTGTCATTTTTAATTACTTCAGAAAATATTTTAAAGAAATAATTTCAACTCCCCTATAAAGAGCAAATTGAGAATCCAGACATATCAGTTACATGAAATAAACACCACAAGGAAGCCCTATATATATGGGCCACTGTCAGCCACCAACATCACACACATATATAAATACATAATATTATCTATATATATATATCTATATTTGTATTTATACATGGGCATGTAGAGTTGGATATGGATATATATATATATATATATATATATATATATATATATAAATGTAGTGTATTTTTTTAACACACTTTAACGAAAGCACTTTTTTCTTTGAAAGTGCTTTCATTAAAGTGTGCTCGGTGATTGTGGATTCGGACTACTGAACTTTCGTTCAATAGTCCTAGATCCATATATATTATATATATATATATATATATATATATATATATATATATATATATATATATATATATATATATATATGTATATATATATATATATATATATATATATATATATATATATATATATATCTATATATATGAACACTTTATTAGCTCGAAATACTGAAGTCTCGAATTTCAGAATCTCAAGCTCATAAAGGGGAAGGATCAGAAGATCGCAACCCAGGAAGCGCAAAATTTAAAATTTTGAATGCGGGAGATTTTGAATTAGCGGTTCTGGTGTTGCACTGTGTTCGTGGATTCAGGTAAGTGTTTATGTGTAAGGGGGTTGGGAGGGGGCTGTAGTGTGTGTTAGTGTGTGTTGTTACTGTGATGTGCGTGTACGAGAGGAATGTAGTTTGTGTGGTGGTGTTTTGTGTGTGTGTGTGTGTGTGTGTGTGTGTGTGTGTGTGTATGTAGTGAGACCTTGGAGTTAGAATATTTAAGTAGGGGGTGTGGGGGTTGCAGGGGGGCTTGGCCTCCTGAATCTAATAAGGGAAGGTGTGTGTGCTTGTTTAGTTGTGTGCGTGTGTGTTGTATTGGTGTTTGCAAGTGTTGGGAGTTTGAATTTCACGGTTTTGCGGTTTCGGGATTTAGGGCTTCGTGATTGTGTGGTTTCGGGTATTTGGATTTTCCACTTTATGGGCTCGAGATTCTGAAATTCGAGATTTCAGAATTTCGAGCTTATATAGTGAATATATATATATATATATATATATATATATATATATATATATATATATATATATATATATATATATATATATATATATATATATATATATATATACACACAGAGAGAGATGTATATAAATATATCTATATATATATATATATATATATATATATATATATATATATATATATATGGGTCTACCTGACAACGTCGACAGCTTAGAACGCCGACACTGAGAACACCGACGCCAGAAGATCGACTACTGAGAAGACCGACAGATGAAAACACCGACGCTGAGAACACCGACATGGGAAAAGGCTGTGTAAGTATGTGGTAGTGACGGACGTTAGGGTGCGAGTAAGGTAAGTGTGCGATATTGACGGTCTTTAGGGATAGGGGTGGGTTAAGTGAGTTAGGGTTAGGGCACGGGTTAGGTAAGTGTGCGGTAGTGATTGTCTTTGGGTTAGGGGCAGGTTAAGTGAGGTAGGGTTAGGGCACGGTTTAGGTGAGTGTGCGATAGTGACAGTCTTTGGGTTAGGGGTGGGTTAAGTGAGTTAGGGTTATGACGCGGGTTAGGTAAGTGTGCGGTAGTGATAGTCTTTGGGTTAGGGGCGGGTTAAGTGAGTTAGGGTTAGGGCACGGGTTAGGTGAGTGTGCGATAGTGACGGACCTTAGGGTTAGGGTTTGGGTTAAGGTTGTACATAGTTGTGTATGTGAGGTTTAGTGTGGGTTTGTAAGGATTTTGGTGTGCTTGTGTTGTGTGTGTGCTTTTTGGACAGGGGATTTGTTTTGTTTGTTGATTGTCAGTATTGTGGTGTGTCGGGCATGTGAGGTTTCGTGTTTGTGACCTGTCGGTTATGTGGTGTCGGTGATTTCGTTGTCAGTGTTGTGATGTGTCAGTGTTGTAAGGTAGACTCATATATATATATATATATATATATATATATATATATATATATACATATATATATATATATAGACAGAGAGAGAGAGATGTATGTGTATGTATATATATATATATATATATATATATATATATATATATATATATATATATGTGAGTGTGTGTGTGTGTGTGTGTGTGTGTGTGTGTGTGTGTGTGTGTGTGTGTGTGTGTGTATATCAAAACACTATTTGTTGATATACATGCTTTAACTTATTTATATATAGCAGATGTGGAATGTCATGTCTATAGCAGTTTACATACATCTTTAGATCCCTCATCATTTTCTGAAATCTCAGACTAAAAACCATAATCCAGTCAAGTATAAATATCTTTTGAACAGTAGCTATTAAAACGTGCAAAGCAAAGTACATACAGTAATAATTTTTTTTGCAATGATAATAATGAATTCACAGTCTTTGCATCAATACTGTGATAAGTTGTGATGAAAAATATTCAGAATAATATTTTCTCTAAATTTTCACAAAAAATTATATCTCAGAAATTGTAAAACATATATATATATATATATATAGATATATGTGTGTGTGTATACATGAGTAGCACTTTTATTCTGCCAAACTTGAGCTCACACATGAAACAAGAAACTTCATTCTGAGTAATTATTTATTCATTTATTTACAAGTCTTTGAAAACACTGGTCAAAGGCTACACCTAATACTTCCAAGTATGCACTATCTGAGCCTCTTCTTAATTAGTTTGTTCAAATTAAGCCTACCCACAGAGTCTGTGCTCCATGCATGGTGGGCAGCCACTATGTCTCTCCTTAACAAGGGTGCTCTTTCTGCAGAGTTGGGTGATTAGAGACTCATCAGTCCCAACAGCCTGGTATGTGAAGTCATGGAATGCATCATAGCAGACCTCAAAAATGTGGACACAGGCAACTTAAATGATCTATATCTCCAAGCAGTTTGGTTTTGTGAAGGGCAGGTTCTGTCAGTTTTACCAAGGGCCGGATTCTCAAAGGCTTGCACGAAGTCTAAGAGCAGAGTAAGCCGGGAGACAGCCAATATGTCTGCCGAGTGATCCAGCAACAGCCGGCAGGGGCATGCATGAGATCTCCTAAAACTACTCTTGCACAGACAGCATCATGTTATGCAAATTACCTCATTTGCTGATGAAAGCTATGCAAATGAGGTAATTTTGCGATCCAGGAAAAACTAACCTGTCCGTGGAAGAGTAGAGTTATTTGCAGAAATGTACTCCATTGGTAATGGAGTACCGTTCTGCAAATAGCAAAACGGAGCTATGACAGCTCCAAATAAAGGATGCACCCAGTTGAGGAAGCATGCCAATGGCCAAATATAAGGCCACTGGCATTTATATCTGTTGCAAAATAATAAAAATATTTTTCCCCCAATATCCGATGTTTAAGTGTAGCTCATTGCTGCGTGCAAACGTGCGGTGCTATAAAAACCAGAAAATAAAAAAAATCCAAAAATAGGCAGTTTATTAAAAATATTCTTCTGCCATGCAGGTGAATGGCAGGCTGAAGACAACATGGCTACTGAGTAGTGATTGCTAGTGGGGAAGCTCAGTTTGAGAGATGTAACCAAGCATTAGTAGGCAATCCTATGCAAATGAGGATAAGGATAGTGAATCCCAATTTTCCCTGCCATGTGAACCATGTCCCTAGAGTGTAAGTGTAGGATTAGGGGAGTAGTAGAGTAGAAGATAGGTGACATCATGAGGGGGTATGTATGAAAGACTGTAAGCTTACTGGAGCAGAGTGGCATGTGTTTGCTGTGAGTTACTCAGGACTGGAAGAGGCGTGTCTACAGTTGTCTTAAATGAAACCCAGAAACCGAAGGTGTACGCCGTGGATATCACTAAAATTTCTTGCAAAGATGCTTACACTGTGTGCATGCGTGTGCGCGCCTGTAAACCCGTCTAAGCCTGTGTGCACGTGTGTGCACCCTTGTAAGTCTGTGTAAGGCTGGCTAAGCCTGTGTGCATGGATGTGCACCCGCCTAAGCCTGTGTAAGCCTGTGTACATGCATGTGCGCTCGTGTGTGTGTGTTTGCACTTGTTTGAGCGGCGCTGCCCCCTGTGGAAACAGAAAGGGAAAAGGAAGGAAAAGAAGTAGTAGGAAGTTAACCAAGGAGAACTAGCAGAGCTGCCAGGTGAAATCAATCAGAATCAGCCAATTACACAGGCAGTACACTAGCCCAGCCCAGCCCAGCACTTAAAACACTGCAATCAACATTCCCCCATGTTTTACTCAGAAGCACTGCAACACTGCAGTATACAAAGAGAAGTGAAAACTTAAAAAGCTTAACTGAGTCAAAAAAATGTTAGGTGCTGCCATTGCTATTATAAGGCAACATGTGCAAGATGCTGAGGGGGTGCCATTGCGAATGCTGCTGAGCAACCCATAATGAGGAGATGGAGAAGAGCGTACAGACTCAGGGTAACCTACCAAGGGCTACATGAGCTGGAGATAGTGGAGCGCTATAGAGTGGACAGAGACCTCCTGCAGAAAAATTGTTGAGCTGTGCAGGCCACGCCTCACACACAGAACCAACAGAGGGGAACCCATCCCAGTGGAAACCAAGGTATGTGTTGGCCTAAGAATACTAGCAAGAGGTACCTTCCAGAGACCAACTGGTGATATGATGGGGATTTCACAGGCATCAGCATCCAGGGTACTGCACCAGTTCCTGAATGCCATGTCAGCACATGTCGGTGATCATGTATACTTCCCCAATTTTCGTGAGGCATTGGACAGCAATATGTGTCTCTTCCAGCAAATAGCAGAATACCCTGAGGTACTGGGTGCAATTGACTGCATGCACATACACATCAAAGCACCAGCCGGTGAGTGGGGTAGGGCCTACATCAACCGCTAGGGCTTCCACTCCATCAACTGCCAGGCCGTGTGCGATGCCAAGGGCATAATACTGAATGTGTGTGCTGGCTGCCCTGGAAGCTACCACGATTCCCATATCTGGCATCTGACGCAGCTGTACCAGACATTTGCCATTGGGGACATCCCTGATGGTCACCTAGTGGGGGATGCTGGATATGCACTGGAGCCGTGGCTGATGACACCCATCAGAAATGCACACACACCTGAACAAGAACACCATAATGAGGCACACGCACAAACACGAAATGTAATCGAGCGTGTGTTTGGGATGCTCAAGTCACGGTTCCGGTGCCTGGACACATCTGGTGGAGCCTTGCAGTACTCACCAACTACATGTACCCAAATTGTCATGGTATGTGCCATGCTACACAATATGATCCTGCGAAAGCAGCTGCAGCAGGAACAGCATGGGGCAGGGCCAAACAGCCCCCCACCATTGCCAATGCCTGCACAGGCACAGCGTGACTCAGAGGAGGAACAACCTGAGCCTGCCCCAGTAGGCAGAAGGAGGCGTGCCCAGTATGCCTTGGCCTTGGCAAAGAGGCAACGCATATCTCATACACTGGCTCAGTAGGAACCTTGGAAATGATACCTCTCTCTGACTCACACATAAAATAAAAGGGATGCCTAACATGACACTACCTGTTTCCAAACATGTATAGGGAGTGTAGTATGTGCATCTGACATAGGCAGCCCTGTAGCACCACCTGAGGCATGATTGCCATGCCTCAGGTGGTGCTATAGGCAGTGTAGTATGTGCATCTGACATAGGCAGCCCTGTAGCACCACCTGAGGCATGATTGCCATGTTTTAAGCAATATAAAGCAGTGCTAAGCAGCTTTTACCACTATTTAGTATATGTAAACAAAATTGCCCGCACTAACTAGCACAACGTTGGGCAACGTTGAGCAATGTTGGGCAAGGCTGGGCAAAGTCAGGCAAAGTTGAGCAAAGTCAGGTAATCATGCTCATATTTGCTTTACTGTTCCTTAAACAGTCTGGTCTGCCCAGCATGAAAATAAAAAGCAGTGACAGGGCTCGAACCCAGGATACTATGCACTATAGTCATAGTACTGAACCACTAAGCCATGACAGCTTTACACTGGCACAGACACAGCAGGACAATTGTACACTAATGCAAACACAAAGAAATGCTGTATCATGACCCTAAAGAGGCATATGGGTAACCTCCCCCACAGGCCTATGCAGACAGAGAACAGCAGGCCAGGTGGTGTGATGTGGGTTGGGTAGGCTATGAAGTCGCAATCTAATATACGTGACATTGGATGCTAACATCCGTAGTACAGTAGTATGCCTCAAGCCAGTACGATGGGCAACAGTACAAACTGAAATGGTGTACCTTACATAGCAGTGCAGGCCTAGCAAATGTGTATAACTGTCAGGTGAACCCCTCATCCTATGTACACCCACAGTAACAATCAGGTGTGCCCCTGGGTAGAAATTCACAAAGAATAGCTGTTTACCCTGTATGTAGAAATGTTGATAAGTCTATGCAAAGTGTCTCATGGAAGCCCTGCAGGCACAGCATGATCCCTATTGAGTTATGATACAAAGGTGAGCCCTGCAGTAAAAATACAACTTGATTTTCCCACACACATATAGTATAAATGTGTATACTGGTTGTGCTCACACACTTCAACAAATATAGTGCATTTCATTCAACGGCACACTAAAAGGTCATACTGAGCATGCTCACACACTTAGGCCATGTCTGAGTACAGCAGTGGGCCACACATATCTGGCAGTTGCATATTTCACCCCAGGAACCTGTCACTATTCACTAATCATGTCTTTTGCACACAGTTATATGAAAACAGACACATATAATATATTGGAACCCTGTCATAATCAAACTATGTACCACAAGTACTTAAGTTGTTCACAGAAACTGAAAAAGCAAAGAAGATCAATAAACATGCAATCAGTATCATCAACAAACAATGTGCACTCCAAATATTATCCAATCCATGTTCTGGCAAAAGAATCTGTGAAGGAGTCCATAGAGAACAATGACGCTTCCTTTCACTATGTCATAAATAGCAATGTACACTCATATATGTCCTGAGTCAGTGCAAACTGTAAATGACTTACATTGCCAACATCCTGTCAGACAGGTCCATACATACATACCACCCTCTCACTGACAAAAGACCCTATCATCATACCTGGAGATTGTGAAAGCACAGATATCACATATAGAATGGGTAAACAGCTCCTTCCAAACCTGAAAACACAGCGTCTATGGGATTACATTGTTTCCCTAGCTGTGTCATAAGTGAACTCCAGAACTAACAGAGCCTGCACCTGAACAGTCTGTTGAGACTCACCCTCTGTACAGGATATGAAACTGTTGAATGTGTTACAGCAGCGTTTGACACACTCCACAAGTGTTGGTGCACAACAGAACATGGGAACTATTGTCTTATAAGCCTACTAAGCCTGATCTGCAAGGCCATGGAGTCCATCATGATGGAACTCATAAACAGAGCTATTGGGAGCCTACAAACACCCAACCCTACCAATTTCAGTTTGGTCATGGGCAGATCATGATTCCCAAACCTGCTAGACTGTTTACAAGGCAGTCACCCACGACATACATCAATGAAATGAGCTACACATGTCCCATATAGACCTTGAAAAGCCCTTTGCCAATATCCCAGACACATGTTGTATCCACAAAATCAACAACCTGTGCATAAATATGTCAGTCATCTGATGGATTTCCAACTGGGGCACAGATAGATCACACAAGGTAAGAATCATGGTCTCCTGTACAAGCTGGTAACAACAGCTGTCCCACATGGCTCAGTCCTGGGACCTTTCCTGTCTGGTGTATACTTTTCAGAAATACAGTCAAACACACGAGGGCTATGTTTAGCAAAGTTTGTGGATGACTGCCAAAAAGTTGTCATAATCGATGTTTGGGACAAGAGACATCCTTAAAAAGGGTCTCAGTCAGACAGATGTGGTGTCAAAAGTATGTCCTTGAGCTACAGTCATACAAATACCACATAGGTGCCAAAACCCTAAATATGGAGGTGATAATAAGGGATCTATGGACAAATGTGGATAGTCATCTGTACTTCCAGAAACACATTCACACAATGGTCAGAAAATCATGCTATGTGTTCCCACAATCTTCCAAGGCCTTTGCATGTAGGTCAAAGGAGGTTCCCTCTACCCATCAGTCATCAGACCCATCAGAGAGTACCACAACACACCTGCGATGAATCTGACTAGGCACCTTCAGCAGCTGGAAAGGCCAATGAATTACCTCAACAGGAGGATTACTGGCCTCAAACAGTTGCCCCATGCAACAAGACTGAACTTAACTCAATCTGTACTCTGTTGCATACTGTCTACTCAGGAGATCTCTGCCCAACAGACAGGTCCATGTCATGGCAACACTCCGATCTGCTCTGAGTTATAGCTCAATGGCACTAAATATACAGACCCAACTGATATTGGCAACATCCTGGCAGATAGGATCAGTGTTGACCTTATGCCCCTCTCACCCATGAAAGAGCACATCTCTATAATGGAAGACTGCAAAGTTGCTGTCATCACGGTTGCACAGGTAAAAAACACTCTCCAAAGCCAGTATCACAGCATCCATGGGACCAGATAACTTTCCAGGCTGTGTTCTACACAAACTACAGAACGGACAGGCACCACACTGATGCACCATGTTCAGTCATAGCCTCACCTCAGGCTTTGTGCCTGCTGAATGGTGCACAGTGACGGTTATCCTACTACACAAGGGTGGAGACACCACGGACCCCAGGAACTAGCACCCCATTAGCCTGATGAGCCTGCTCTGCAAGGCCATGGAATGTATCATCATATAACTTATAAAAAAAGACATTGGTAATCCCCAAACTCTGGACCACAACCATGTTGTTTCTGTAAAATGCAGATCATGTCTCCTACACCTGATAGATGACATTGAAGCAGTCACCAGAACCGTAGACAAGGGTAAGGTGTTTCGCACAGCCTATGTAGATCCTGCCACAGCTTTCAACACCATCCCACACTCTGGAATTATAGATAAACCCACTAAACTAGGTATAAATTGCTATGTCACAAGATGGGTTGCCAACTGGCTTATTGAAAGAACACACACTGTGAAAGTAGCAGACTCCAAGTATGACTTTGGACCAGTGATGAGTGCAGTACCACAGGGCCTAGTCCTGGGTCCTGTCCTGTTTTGTATCTACTTCCCTGAAGTAAACTTTAACATGGAAGGTCTGTGGCTAATGAAGTTTCCAGATGACTGCAAACTAGGAGCCATAACTGTAAATACTAAAGATGTGGACATCCTACAAAAGGGCCTCACTGAGACAGATGGCTGGTGTCAAAGCCATGGGCTCAAGCTAAATGCCAAAATGTGCATTGTCATCCCCTTTGGTAAAAACTCTGTAGCCATGAACTATAACATAGGCGGTAGTATACTTAACACTGAAAGTGTGATAAAAGATCTTGGGTCACAGGTGGACAGTGGACACACCTATGATAATCACATCCCTACAGTAGTCAGGAAATCCTTCTATGTGGCACACCTCATCACAAAAGGTGTCTCATTCAGAATAGAAGAGGACATTGTTCCCCTCTACTCATCACTCACTAGATCAATAATGGAGTACAACACCCCTTTGGCTATGTACCTCACAAGACATGTACAACAACTGGAAAGCCTGCAGCAATACCTCACAAAGAGCATTAGTGGCCTGAAATGCATGCCATACACAGACCATCTCAAAATGCTCCAGCTGTACTCTCTCGCATATCGCCTACTCAGAGGTGATCTCTGCCTAACATACAAAGTTATGTCAAACACAGAGCTGTTGGACATGCTCCACGTAAAACACTCACAAATCCTCTGATCTTCGGACCCAAAACCATGAGTGAAATACAAAAGGAAGGGGTGTATTCATTTACCTTATGGATACCCACGCAATCAGGTTAGTGGCACAGCATGAGGCCTTGGAGACCATGCAAGTGCAACTAACATTGGGCAAAGCTGCTTATCAGATTGTAGCCTGCTGCAGATCACCTACCTTATCTCAGGAACCTCACTCAGTATTCCTGAGAACAGTAGAAAATATAAAGGTCCTATCAAGCACCATTATATGAGGAGATTACAACTACTCAAACATTGAGTGGGAGAATTACTTGTGTACAACGTCCTTTGCCCAATGTTTCCTAGAGTTTAAAACCCAAACGCCCTGGAACAGCTGATCACCACGTCCACTGGAGGTGACAACATACTAGACCTGATAATCACCAACCTGGGGTACCAGTGTTCCACAGCAGAGATAAACCCCTCGCTGGTAATATCTGATCATAAAGTGATCACACTGGACATCCACATCCCCCCCCCCCCAGTCAGGGAAACCACTGTGAAGACATTTTCAAAAGCAAACTGCACACTTCCCAAGACCAAAGTGGAAAGTTCCAAAAAGCCCCCTTGCTATAGGATAATGCTATACAATCTGCTGAATCATTTACAAGTGCATTCTATGAGCATCAACAGGGATGCAGGGATCGAGACATGCCAAATAAAGCCAAGATGCACTCCTCCAAAAACAAGAAACCAATCTGGTGGTCATCGCCCATAAAAAAGCTATACAACAGAAGGAGGAAATGAACACATGATAGAGCAAACTTGACAAAAGGAAAGGCATCACTGATTATTATTAGAAAGACACAATGATCGCTCATAAAAGAATCCAAAGCCAGGTTCTAAAGACAAATTGCCAAGGAATGTAAGAATAACAACCACAAATCCTTTGTTAGCTATACCAAACATTTAGGTGGCAACTTACAAATATGCTGTCAGCTACTGACAAATGGCAAGAAATACACTGAACCAACTTACATTGGCCACATCCTGGGGGACAGGTTCATTGCAAACTCCATTGCCATCACCCCCAAAAGGGCCTGTGTCCATCCCAGAAGAACGCAGAGCCCCAGACTTCATGGACATGCAGGTAAAGACAGACCTTTCCAAAGCTAAGAACACAGCATCAATGGGACAGGATGGTGTTCCAGGCTGCGTCTTACACCAGCCCCAAAAGGAACTACACCCTCACCTACAGTCACTGTCCAGACTCAACCTTACCACAGGCTATGTACCCAAAGAATGGCATACACCAACAGTCATCCAGCTCCACAAAGGGGGTGCCACAACAGAACCTGGAAACCATTGTCCTGTAGGTCTACTCAGCCTGGTCTGCAAAGCTATGGAGCAAATTATCATGGAACCTATAAACAGAGATATCGGGGACCTGCAGACACTGGACTCTACCCAACTTGGCTTTGTTAAAGGCAGATCCTGCCTCCTAAACCTAGTTGACTCATTTGAAACAGTTAGCAATGACATAGATGGAGGTAAAAGTAGTCCACACAGCCCACCTGGACCTCACTAAGGACTTTCAACACCATTCCCCAATCTGTCATCATGGACAAGCTTACCAGCTTGAACATTGACAGCTATGTCACAAGATGGGTGGCCAACTGGCTCACAGATCAAACACACATGTTCAGAGTTGCGGTGTCATGTCCGACTATAAACCAGTCACAAATGGCATCCCACAGGTCTTGGTCCTGGGACACCACCTGTTCAGTAGATACTGCTCAGAGGTACAGGCAAACATGGGAGGAGTATGGCTGAACAGGTTTGCAGATGATTGCTAACTGTGGTCCATAATCAACTCTACGGCTGACACAGACATCCTCCAGAAGGGTCTTACAGAGACAGATACCTGGTGTCAAAACAATGCCCTCAAGCAGAATGCCAAAGAATGCATAGTCATCCCCTTTGGATAAAACAAAGTGCACACAAATTACAACATAGGTCATAATCCAGTATGTACGGAGAAAGTAATTATGGCCCTGGGGACCCAGGGAGATAGTAAACTCTCATTTGATGATTACATGGCCAAAGTGTTTAGAAATTCCTTCTATGTAGCCCACCTAATGTCACCTAAAGTAACCCACTTTGTAAAGTCTGATGAGTTAACCATCCTACAACTATACCTGTAGAAACAAGAACTCACAGTAATGTGTATAGCACATTATGTAAATGCGTACTCCTCTAGTATCATTAAATTAGTTCGATAGTTTTTTGAATCCTGCACTTGACACCTGTGTGCGATCTCCTTTGAGAGGCGCAACCTTTTTGTAGACTACTAAAACACCTTAAAAGTGGTATACTCATCTTTGTCAAGTCTGGTGATGTCACCATCCTACAAATACACCTGTGTAAAAACAAAGTGTTTAGCACTGTGTATAGTGCGTCATGTTAATGCGCACACTGCCAATATCATAAAGTAGCTGGGTAGGGGTTTGAATCCTGCACTTGATGTGTGTATGATCTCCTTGGAGAAGCACAACCTTTTTGGAGAGTACTAAAACACCTTAAAAGTGGTATACTTAACTTTGTCAAGTCTGATGATGTCACCATCCTACAAATATACCTGTGTAAAGAAAAACCTCCAGTCATGTGTATAGCATGTTGTGTTAATGCATACTTCTCCAATGTCATAAAGTAGTTAGATAGGGATTTGAATCCTACACTTGACAACTGTGTGTGTGTGGGTTTGTGTGTGATCTCCTTGGAGAGGAGCAACCTTTTTGGAGAGTAGTAAAACACCTTAAAAGTGGGATACTTATCTTTGTCAAGTCTGATGATGTCACCATCCTGCAAATATACCTGTGGAAAAAAAGAACTTCAAGTAATGTGTATGGCATGTCGTGTTAATGCATGCTCTTTTAGTATCATAAAGTAGTTAGGTAGAGGTTTGAATCCTGCACTTGACAACTGTGTTAGTTTGTGAACTCCTGGGAGAAAAGCAACCTTTTTGGAGAGTAGTAAAACACCTTAAAAGTGGTATACTTATCTTTGTCAAGTCTGATGATGTCACCATCCTACAAATATACCTGTGGAAAGAAAAGCTTCCAGTAATGAGTATAGCATGTTGTGGTAATGTGTACTGCTCTAGTATCATACAGTAGTAAGGTAGGGGGTTGAATCCTGCACTTGGTGAGTGTGTGTGTGACACTGTTGGTCAATGTGTTGTGGCTTTTGCTTTTACTATTGTATGACATATCAGTATGACAACAGTATGTGCATTGCACATGTCAGGTAGCTGTGTGGCAAATACATATATGTACATGTGACCTCAATTATGTCATAGGTGGGAACCCTGCTTTCTCCATGAACACATCTGCATCTTTGCCAGTGTGTGTTGTCACTTTCCAGACCTTGGGTCCCATCTGTATGCTTGTGACAAGCCCAGCCACTGCAGTGATCCCTGGCCTAGGTCATCCATGTCACACACACTCATTACGGTTTTTATTGCATAGTGTGAGTGAGGGTTTATGGCTGAGGTATATTTCAGACCTGTTCAAATGCAGCAAAGTCTGTCAATGATGGATATTCATTATAGGTGTAGAACAACTTTTGTGGATATGCATTCAGACCCCTTATTGCTTATGTGATCCACCAAGGGATGTCAAAATACCTTTGGAACTGTGATTACCAAAGGAGAGATGACGTAACACTTGGCTGCATGTACACATCGGTACCTGTTCAACATGTTGGTGGCTACTACCTATGTGGTACTGTGGGGATACTATGTTTTGTAAAGGTGGATGACTATGCTTTAGTTGGCTTATAGCTTTACAGCATGGGTTTGACAACAGGTATCTGTCTGTATGATACTCTTGTGGAGGATGTGTGTGTCATCTGGAGAATGCATTATAGGCCACAGTATGCATTTCCAGACGTGGACGTACATATCCCTACTGTGATTGCTTGTACCTAAGAGAGCTATATGCCAAACAGAAGTGGTCTCAGGAATGGGTGCAGGTGAATACCACTGGTTACTGGCATAGTATAATACCTGAAGGATCCAAATGTTACTGTGTCTCATACATCTGTGTGTCATTTGTCAAGACATTATCTAACGATTGTTTATGATCCGGCTGTTGAGGTTATGTATACTACCAGAATGCAAAACAATGACAGATAGTAACAGTATCACCCACAGCACAGTGTCAAACCATGTCATACACACATGTGTACTCAAGTTCCACAATGTGTGTAGTACAATGCATACTGGCCACCAATAGGAACTATGGAGTGCTACTGTGTAATACAGGGATTGTCACCCTGCCCATGCGTCGGCTATGCATGTACATGCAGACAGTGCACCTCCACCATGTTCACAAATGTACACCTGCAAATTTGTGCTACACACATCCCACACGTATTGTCCACTCTCTAACACATGCTGCCAATACTACACACATCAGCCAAGTGGCACGTGGGCGGACAATACAATATTGGAACTAACACTAGTGTAAACAATACTACATTGACAATCATAGCTTTAATGCATCATGCCTGCTCAGCTATTCCTTCAAGGATATCATTACACTTTACTGCTGACAACATGCTAACATTGCTATACTGCTATAAAGTCACCCTCTGCATCAGCACCATGGTAGCCTTTTCCTGCATCAATGTTACAGATGACAGGAGGTGGCACAGGTTTCATCATATGCACAGGGTGTGTTGTTGGTTTGCCAGAGCCCTACATTGAGCCATACAATCGACATATATGTGTGCATGTGTGTGTGTGTGTGTGTGTGTGTGTGTGTGTGTGTGTGTGTGTGTGTGTGTGTGTGTGTGAGGGCCAAGAGTACTGCTATGGGCCAATGTTGATGTAATGTGTGTGGGTATGTGTTAGCTCTAGGTGTCTGGTTTCTGTGTGTGTGTGTCTGCATGCACACAGTTCCACCATGTGGCTGCCATATACGGGGATTTGTGGGACAGCCACAAACTGTACCTGCCAGGCTTTACAGATTACCGTCTCTGGCCACGGATATGGTACCTGTGCCTGGCAGGTGTGCTACTGACAGTATCAGGTACTAAGCCAGACTGGGTACTATCCTCAGAGGTGGACAGATGTACACTGGATCCAGGTCCCTGCTGGGACTGTCCAGAGCCACGTGCACGTGGTCTTCTAGGACGGTCTATGGACAGCTCACCCCCAACATTGCTGGGGCTGGTACTGGCACTACGGGAGCGGCTGTGACTTGAGGGACCTCCGCGGCGACTGCCAGCTGCTGATGTTGCTGGCATATGTCAATGTCGATGTCTCAACCGTCCCTCACTGTCCTGACACATGGACATGATATTGCGGAGGACATCTAATGTCTCACCCCGATGTCTATCAGTGACCTCAGTGTAATTACAGATGGCACCTGCTAGGTCATGGATACTGTCAATTACAGCAGTGTCATGTGTCCTCTGTGCCCTTAGTCTCTGTCTGGCGTACTGTTCCATACGTGCCTGTGCCTCCATGACATCCTGGAACATGTGTGAGGTTGTAAGACCTGTGGCAAGTCTGCCAGGGGCATGATGAGCAGCAGTGCTCTGATGAGAATCCCTGGATATCTGCCTATGTGGTACAATTCCAGACATCTGGGTATGGCTGCTGTGTCGGGATGCATGTGCCATAGATACCACACTGTCCTGGCCAATGCCAACTGTACACTGTCCCTCAGCTAAGGGCATTGGTGATGGATGTATTGGCAGTATGACTGTGTGCATGGATGGGGTGGACACTTGTGTATTGTCGATTGGTGGCCCAACGACAGACCCTAGCAAACATGCCTGTGCCTCAACCACCTATCCTCATTATCACTATTTGGCTCAGTGACATCGGGTTCCCTGCTGCAGTGAACCAGCCCAACCTCAGCACCTGTGAGAGGAAGACAGGAAACACACTTTACGACTGGTACATGATATTGGAACACATGCACACATGCACACATGCACCCATGAACATATGCACATATGCACACATGAACACATGAACACATGCACACATGCACACATGCACACAAATACATTCCTCACTAAAGCAGACACACACACACACACACACACACACACACACACACACACACACACACACACACACACACACACATGCACACACACCACCAGCAATCCAGAACATACTCAATAGCGGTTGATGGTGGAGTACAGTATCACAAGCCAAACAGTCATATCACACATGTCAGCATGCAGGATGTGCGTTGCTCAACAGCATGCAGTGCGAGTGTAGACAGCCCTTGTTAATAACAGTATACATGGCTTTGATGCATGTGTGTTGTTGTTCAGGGATTGGCCTCACCCTGGAACGCAATGTGTACATGGACACAACATCGCTGTGCAAGTATTAAAAGCTCTGCAATGTCCTGTGCACCATCACTCACAGGTATACATACCATGACTGGATGTGTATCTGTGTGTCACATAGATATCCATTTCTGATTAGAGCATCTGTGTCTTTAGCAGATAATTTTGGACACAGGTTTAGTACATGCATGCTATGTATACACACAAGATGAGTGGTGCATGTATACCAGATGGAATACCATTGCTCAACATAGCCATTGTACAGTGGTTATGGTGAGTGTAGGACATATTGTGGACATGCCAGTGCCAGCCATGACATGGCATGCTACAACACAACTGCAATATTAAACATCACACATACCCAATGTGTGTCATGTGACCTATACACTTAATAGCATTACAAGACATATATGTGTCACTTTGTACAAATGGTGATTGCTATGCATATTGTGTATAGGTGCATATGTTTGCACACACACAACATTGAGGTGCATAGCAATGAATGCTATGTGTAGTACTGTGGTTACTGTAATTGAGTGGGGTGTAGTACCATGAGCCATCATCATGCAGCATCATGTGGTCACTCAAGGCTACTAATGTGTGCCAGACCGGCACCTAGCATGCTGTACCTGAACTGCAGTACCATGGCTACATTCACCATTTCACAGCCAGTTGTTACATGGGTTTGTAAGGTGCCCAATAGGGAGCATTGCCTAACATGAATGTGTTATGTGTTGAAGAGTGTCACACAGCCCCATGATAGGCCTCTACCCCTCAGGTATATTATGTGTGCTGTGTGGATGACATTTGGGATACTGGAGTGTGACCTTACACCGGGTGTTTGAATACGCCATGTGTAGCATATTAACCTGTACTGCATATGACAAAGTCATGTATGTTGTGTGCATGTGTATCAACTCTGCCTATCTATCCAATGTCCACTGCAGTGTTGCCACAATTGTGTGGGATGCTCTGTGTATTGCATGTGTTTCAGGCAACTACTCACGTTACTGTGATGTGCATAGTCTCACAGCAAACATACACAGCATGCATTATGCGTAGGTGTGTTACGTGTGCATGGCCAACACCTCACCTATGACATACACATTTAATTTGCAATATTAAATGTAAAACACACTCACCAGCATGGGTCTGCTGTCTTGCTGTGACACCAGAGGGACCTACAAGGATATGAAACAGTTTGTCAGTGGCAACAACTGTGGCATTGTTACTGTGGGTTTGCAATCTTACAGTAGTACAACGGTTGACAGTCAAAGACCTACAGATTATGTTACAAATTATCAGTATTGCACAACACCAGGCTCCGCATCTTCTAACTACACAGTACACATCTCACATATGCATGATCTACCAATAGAGGTAACAGTAGTCTACAGATATGCCATGTTACCTGCACGCTCCGTGTCAACTCGCTGGGTGGCTCCGGCCTCCAGGATGATACATGTTTGCTGTTGTTGTTGTTGGCCAGGAGCCACCAGGCTCAGGAGCAGCTCCTCCACTCTGATGAGGGGGGGATGGATGGCTACCCCACCACCTGTGGCAAGCTGTTGTCTATGGACATCAGACGCATGCTGCTGGACATGTCTAAGTAAATTACTGTAGTGATGGCGTACCTGCTCATAGGTCCAGTTATGCATGCCTATGTCATTTACCCTACAGACAACATCTTGCCACAGTGCAGTCCACTCATGCTGGTCCTGGCTGGTTCTTGAGAACAGCAGGGTGTAGTGCTGAACCAGGCTGGTTGTTATCATTTCATCCTCTGCTTAGCTATAGGTAGGGTTGCGATGGTAAGCCATGACCCTAGAAGACAATGAAACAATATGTGTGAGCAAGTCATGTGGCACACTTAACATTCTAAAGTAAAGATATCACTGAACTGACATATATAGCAACTTATTGGCTGTCAGGGGATACACACTTTCAATACCACATATCAGTGCTCAACCCACAACTGCCTGACAGTGCCTGGCATGCTCTATATATCAAACCATGTTCTGCACAGCAACAAAGAGAAACCAGTATGTAAGACTATACAACAGTACATGGCACACCGTATGCGGCACAATGCACCACCTAGACACAGGAGGTATATATCAAGCTAATGCATAAAAAAATATGTCATCCATTGCAATGATTGTGAAGTCCAGTTACAGTATTACCAGTATACCACACTAGTTGTTGATGGCAAACCCCTGCCTAACATATGTGCACGTTCATTAATATAGGTGGCATACTGCTGTACTAGATTATACATGTTGCTAGATATGCACTTATATCCTGTGACACACATATGACCGAGGGCATGTTACAGGCATACCCACAAACACATTAGACATGCATACAAGACACAAAGGTATGGCAACCCAGATGAGCTTTACCTGTGTACCATACAGTACTGTGTGTCAACCTTATGCCTGAGGTATGTAATCTGTGAGGACTACAGGGAACACACAAAACAGTGGTTACAAGCAATGTGGACATACACCATACTGTGCTGTTTAGGCCTACAGCTTCAGGTCGTACTACAGTTCATACGGGATTTGGATTCACCAGCAGTACCAATTAATAAGCATACATGTACTGCTTTAGCCTACAATGGCACACCCCAGTCGACACCAAGAGACTACGTCAGACCGTATGCCATACAGCTTTTTCTGCCTAGCAATAGAATACACTTCTATTGCTGGGATCAGAGCTAGGACACAAAATACCATGACAGAAACAGTTTCCTACTAAGCTATCACACGTATACAGAACTTTGACACATTCACCAACAAATTCACCATCACACTCAGTCAACCTCACATAGCAATTATTGCAACAAGTACATGTGGGTGAGTATTGGTTCATAGGTAGGTAATAGGCTATTGGCCCTAGGGCCTATAGAAGCCTAGCCATACACTACCCTGGCCTTTGACACACATGTAATTTAATTTCATGTGCCCCTGTTAAGCAGAGCCACGGAGGTGATTCCCGGGGTGTATTTCCTATCTCCCATCTAATCATCAAGATTATTCATGATGACTGCTAATGAGGAGCTTTGTTTGCTATTGATAGGTGGTTTGTTCCAGAGTATGGAATGTCTCTGAGATAGGAATCTATCCCTCCAGTATGTTCTGTTTATTGAGGTGACAAGGTTAGGTCCCTAGAGCGTGTAGCTCGTAGGGATTGTGATCTGTTTACGTGGAGCATGTCCAACAGCTCTGGGTTTGACATAGCTTTGTATGTTAGGCAGAGGTCACCTCTGGGTAGGCAGTATGCGACACAGTCTAGCTGTGGTTTTGTGGGACGGTCTGCATAGAGCATCTGTTTGAGGCCGGTATTACTCTTTGTGTGGTATGTCTGTGGCCTTTCCAGTTGCTGTAGATGTCTTGTGAGGTACATATCAAATGGGGCATTGTACTCTATAATGGGTTTTATGAGTGATGAGTAGAGGGGAACACTGACCTATATTTCCCTGGATGACACGCCTTATGTGATGAGGTGTACCACGTAGACAGATTACATGACTAGTGTGGCACTGTGATTATCACAGGGGAGACTACTGTCCACCTGTGTCCCATGGTCTTTTATCACACTTTCAGTGTTAGGTATACTACCACCTATGTGGTAGTTCATGGGTACAGAGTTTTTGCCTGAAGGGATGCCAATGCAGTTTCAACATTGAGCTTGAGTCCATGGCTGTGTCACCAGGCATCTGTCGCAGTAACTATGACCCTGTCTCTCTCTCTCTTTATATATATATATATATATATATATATATATATATATATATATATACACACACATACATATAAACATACATTGGTGTACATATAGATATACATAAGGGCACATATATAGTCCACCTTTCATGGTGGGAATATCAATTATGCAAAGGTTGTGAGGTATACAGTTATGTAATAATATTGCACAGTCTTGTGCGGAATGCATTGAAGGTGTTCTCAGCCCATGTAGCTTTAGCAGGCCTCACTGGCTGCAACACTGCAAACCTGGCAAATCATACTCACAGCGTTTAACCACCACATGTCATATACCAGCACTGTATGCTGCTTGTTTGCCACACACTACAACCTACATAGAAATATGCACATAACAACCTTCAACAACATATATATGTCCACCCTTCACAAACAGTTGCAGTATGTCCCTTGCTCTATGCACATGTACAGATGCTAATATATCTGACACAGAAAGATCTCTCCATATGTGTGTGCCTTACACACATAAGGTCCACACTGTTGTAAGTCCGTGGACCTCACGGCTGACCTGTTGGGCCTTGCTGTAACATGAACAGGTGTCACATGTGAGCACACAGTAATATTAGAGGGTGTATATATAGCTGCAAATGCTAGATTAGCATACTAGCCTGGTACAGCAGTTGCCAATGCTAAGCTACACGTTAATATGACTATCATGCATTTGTTACTTTGTCACATCCATGTTTATATAGCTGTATGCGCTACTCCCCCAAACAGCCATTGTACACACAACTGTACAGAACACAGATAACATGGATCAGATGTTTGACATTTAATGCTGAGCTACATATGTCACAGTTATATCCCACTGCCCAGAGCTACACATTGATTTGTCCATGGCAGTAGTTATGCAGGGCATTTGTGCATAGATACGTACTGCTGCCACATATGGATGATTCAAAGTATGTAGAGTACTCTTCAAAAACATCTACAACATGCCAGTAAATACATATCTGTTACATACCTTTCTTTTGTATGTGTTTGAAAATTTCAGTTCCATGTGTCTTTTTTTTTATATATATATATATATATATATATATATATATATATATATATATATATATTTTTTTTTTGGTTTAATTATAAATATTTTTTTTGTTTATTTTTTTTTTCTGTTACTGTTGCTGTTGCTGTTAATGTGGATGTCGGTGTCTGTCTGTCTCTGTCTCCGTCTCTCTCTCTCTCTCTCCGTACCAGCAATGGAATGATTGCATGTGTGGACAGCAAGTACAGCCTGCTTTTATAGGTATCTGCACATGTGCATGTGATGGCCTCTGCACAAATTGGTGGCCACCATTTGCTAATTGCATGCAGCCTACTGTGTGGTGATTGCAGTACTCACTGTCATAGCAACACAGTGCTATAAATTGCTAAGTCAGGGAGGCATAGCTCTTTCAGTTTTCCAAAGTGGGGCCCATGCTTGTCTGCTGTGGACATTGTTGTGTAAGTCAGAAGGTTGGTATACTTCTTATATCTGAAGCTAGGGGTGTAGCCAGTTTTTGAATGTTGCACTCAGACCTGAATGTTGCCACTTCCAGTACACAGTTGTCAGTGTAGAATTGTACTCACCCCTACAAATGCTAACACAAGATACGTGGGAGTATGTAGTTTCTTTTCTACTTATACAATTAGCTGCCATACATAAGTAGTTATTGAGATTTATTCATTTGGCGCATGTACTGTTTGTGAACTGCTATACTGTGAATATTAATGTACTCACTTCTGCACAGTTTCTGCTTTTTTATTGTTGACATTAGCACAGGATACTCAAGAAAACTAATCAATTCCAGTACTGAATATGCCTACCTACATCCTTGATGGACCCTGAACACACAGGTAGTTCATACATTTGGGTGGGGATTGTCCTGCTATGATAATGTGTGGGGGTTGTAATGTGCTGCTGTAACATTATTTACTGCTAGAATGGCTGGTTCTGTTATCACAGTCATGTAATGCAATTCCACAACAACTGCTGGTAAAGTTCCACAGAACAGGTTTTGTGTTATGAGATTCCTATCTTTCCTTTACATTCAGTCATTCTGATGCAGGATATATCTATTTCCGCAACAACCTGCTGTATATCTGTTGTGGCTTAGTGGTACTTCATGCAGTCTAGTGTGTCCAAGGTCTGGGGTTCAAGACTGTCAGAGGTGTTTTATTTTGCTGCTGAGCAGAACAAGGGCCCTCACATGCAGGATGACTAAGGCACTTTTAAACAGTTGTAAGTGGGTTTGCGTGGGTTTGCGCGAAGCTTAGCAATACTTAGCTAAGCGCACACAAGCGCACACTCGTGCAAACCCGCTAACTACTGCTTAAAAGTGCTTAATCCTGCTAACCCCGTGCTCATTTCTTTGAAAGAAAAGAAAATGGGGAGATAGGAAAATGGTGAAAAAGGGGCACAAAGAGGGAAAGACAGTAGAGAAAACAGCTCAAGATGTGCAGGATGAGTGTAGGGAAGGTCCATAGCTGCCCATTTCTTTAACAGCAACAGCTGTTCATATGCTAGAAATTTGGAGGGAAATATGAAACCTTCCACCCCTGAGAGAGGGGTGAGGACAACAAAGTATGTTGTACTGCCAATTAAATATCAGTTTATGTGTCCAGCGGACATGTCTGAAAAATGGGCAGCTATGTATGGGGCGTAATTTTTTTTTTGGGAGCAGATTGCCCTTTTTTTTTCAGGTGAGAGTGGAATGTGTGGTAGGGAAAGTGGGTATATATGGAGAGGTAGGTCGGGGAGGTAAACAGACAAGACAAACAAGATGCATACAGGGGCAAAATATGACACATCTGGTGGGTGAACACCATTGATGGGGAAGGATGTTTGCAAATCACAAGCCCATGAGCCCACAGATGGCAACAGTGGAACTGAGATCCCCACCCATGGGCAGTCACCATTGCACCTTCACAGCCCAGAGGGTGGCTGTGCTGGGGGCTGCGTAGGAGAGGCAGGCTCACCAGTGAGTCATGCCACACGTGCCTCAAGCTGGCATAGAGGATCAGCAACTGAATACTCAATCTCCCTACGCACCACAGCTCGGACCGTTCAGCCGTTCAGAGGGTGATAGGTGGCCCTCCTCTGGCCACGCTTGCACGGGGAGGGATGAGCCCCATCCCCTGCAGCACTTCCACCAGAAGGTGGCACAGGACCAATGGAGGAGGAGGTCCTGGGCTGGGCACCGGACCTGCTGGTGCCAGGTGCCATCGCCAGCTGAGGTGGGACCGGTGGATCCACTGGGACCGGCCTTCCTATACGTTCTAGGATTAGGAGGATTTAATGACAATATGGGTTGTCAACAGCCAACAGCATCCAAATTAGTTGTAACAGCATGCAGTAGTATTCCCATTAACCCAACACACCAGAGTTCCAACAGTTGAACAGCAAGCATAACACATGCATATATAGAACAACAGTGGACATTCCAACAGCATGCAGGATTGATTGGTGACAACAGGCCACCAAGATTGTGGTATTTGAACAGGGCACATGCATCAAAGTAAATGCAAATATTTTTGAACGAATAGGACATATATCCCAACAAATGTTTTGAGATTAGACATACCCATTGACGTGTGGAATTGAATTGTTTATGCACATAGAGTAGGGTGTAAAAAGATACCTCCATTAACAACTTATATGTACTTATAGTTTACACTACATTCCTATTGACTGCAGGTATATATCCCCTACATGTATTATTACACTTGGCAATGTCCGTTAAATTGTGAAATGGGTTTTGCTAGTTCCTTATATACCTGACCTGTATCTGACATACAGACTGTCCAGGATGCAGATGTTACTGCTACGTATTTATATATTTTATTTATATTTATATATCTACATATCTGGATGTGTTCAGGTGACATTATCAATTATATTTTAACAGTCCCCTACATTTCTAGCAGCACACTGACATTTCTGGGGAACACAATAACACGCTACTCGTGCCAGATTAACCTATACATGCCGGTCATTAACCAACTGTTGAGGACTGTATATATGCTTAACAGCTACTGGCACTCCCTTCTTCCACTTTATATGGGCCTACCCAAGTGTGGGTTGACAGTGCTTAATACAACAGTAATATTTCTATAATGCAAGAGTACAACAACATATCGAAGAAAGTGACACGGACACACTCCAGGAATTATACCTTTATTAATTACATTACACACTTTTATAGAGGCTCTCTCATTTATTTGATATTACAGTGCATGCAGAAGACTTATTCAAGACATATTATACCTTTATTAATGGGTTACAACTCTATTTTTCATGCTCTCTCACTTATTTGATATAACAATACATACAGAATAATTACTAACCTGCCTGGTGGTGTAGCCTTAGCAGCCTATCTGCATAGGCTTGCTGATTCACAGCACAGACACCTGCAGCTGTGAGGTAAATGAAGTGATATTGAGACATATACCTATCCATAATATAGACTACAATAGCAATTCTTACATACTTCATTCCACGGCTACCTACTCAGTAGTGGGGCATTTTCCATCCCACGGGCCTCCTGTATCCACTGGTTCAGTTGGTCCTACTTCTGTCTCTTCAGGTCTGAGTAGTGGTGTCTGACCTGCTCACCAGTCCAAGGGACGCCTGTGGCACTGGTGAGATCATGTGCTAGATGGTTCCAGGCTTCCGATTTGTATTCAGTGCCCTGGAACTGACCCTGCAGGAGTCTGTCATCATGATTATGGACAAGGAGCCAAACCATCACTTTTGAATCCTCAGTGCCCCACCGTTGCGCTCGAAAGCGAGAGCCCTCTCCAACACCAGTCATGCTGCCTGCAGACGGGAGCTACAACCAGTTATGGCAAGTATTCCCACCTATGGGGCTTAAATATGCCTCATTTCCAGCACTTATTTGTGATTGGCCGGTTTTGAAAATCTCAGCTGAAAGCACACCTGCTTAGTACTGGGTAAACTTTCATTAATATGTATGTGTGTGTGTTGAAAGTGCATGTATATCAAAAGCTGTCATGGCTTAGTGTTTCAGTACTGTGATTATGGTGTACAGTATCCTGGGTTCGAGGCCTGTCATTGCTTTTTATTTTACTACTGGCCAGACCGGCTAGGAGGTGTGGCTGTGTTTAGCTGACTTTGCTCAACTTTGCCCAACATTGCTCTGCGTTGCTCTACGGTGCTCTACATTTCCCGACTTTGCCCGACGTTGCGCTAGTTAGTGCAGTGCGCAGCTACGTGCAAACATATTTTGTTTGCGCTAGTTGGCACGATGCGCAGCTCCGCACAAAACCATTGCGCTAGTTAAAGCAGTGCTAAGCTATGAGCAATTATACTTAAATGTGCTTAATACTGGTAAACTTTGCTTAGCAGTGCTTCACATTGCTTAAGATACGTTACTTATGCATTCAGCAGTATGCATAACAATTTCGCCTTCTTTTATATATATATATATATATATATATATATATATATATATATATATATATATATAAAATATCGTTCACTACTACATAGGCCATTTCAATGCTTTCTACTAATATTTAAAAGATAAATGTCAGGAATTGTTTTTCTATACAGATTTCCTACAGAAAATAGAAAGAGGAGTGGTGGGACTCGAACCGGAAATGTCTCCTCTTTGTGCGAAGGTTCTACCACTACACTATTGCTATTTGGCTTAATCTTTATATAAGTTTCTTATTATCCTCTTCGATCTCTAAACTGCTAACTGTAGCTAAGCAGTGGGCACACCCGCGCAAATACGTGCAAATGTGGGCAGCTATATCGGGAATAATAAAAAAAAAAAAAGAAAAGTTTTACATTTTAGAATTGTACAGGGATTTAGAATGTGGGGGAGTGTAGTGCTGGGTATGTACACATTTGAGCAGACTTGCTCATTTCAGTTGACATTTGCAGATTAAGGGACTTGCAGGGGTGTGGATTTTTGGACTGCTCAGCAGTCCGACATGCCCCTGCACTCGTACATGCTCCGTGTTAGCCTTAGAGTTGAGTCAGTGTGCCCTCATGAACATGCATGGCACGCTGACATCTTCCTCTTTGGCTGCAGTTTCTGTGTAAGACTTATTTAGTCTTACACGGAGGATTAGTGAATCCTGGCCCAAGCAAGTTACTTTGATAAGGTTACAGAAAATATGGAGAGTGGTCACTCTGTGCACTCACTCCAAGCTGCTTATCCTGATCTGCCCAAGAAGCTGGTATTATTGAAAAATTAAACCAATCTAATTCATAACCATATGCTGTGTACCAGCTTGCAAATTGGCTACCCAACATATTCCAAGTTGTGAAAGTTGGTGCTTTTTCTGAATATAAAATTGTAACCGGTGGGGTACCACAGGATCAGTTTGGGCATTTACCTATTTTCCAGTTATTTTGCAGACATCTAAACCAGTATTCCAAAATGTGGTTGACTACGTTTGTTGAAGACTGCAAGTTGGGCACTGTTATCTAGTCATTCACTAACACTAAACATGTGCAGAAAGGACTAGAATATGTACATCAGTGGCATGCCCAAAATAACAGTCTCAGGCTAAATGGAACAAATAAATAAATGCAGCACAATAGGCATATGGAAAGAAACCTGCTCCTACTTCATATGTAATACATGGTGCTCCTCTTCAGGCAGACATGGTCATAAGAAACCTGGGAACTTGTGTAGAAAGTTCTTTTTCATTCAGTCAGCATCATGATTCTCCAGTAGTCATAAAATCCTTCTATTTGCCCAGTTAATTTCCAGAGGAATATCTTCAAGAATTTATCCTACCACTGGATTGCTCCATTGTCAGAAACTTCATTGAATATAATGTCTCTTTTGGTTTGTACAAATCCAACTATACCACTCAAATGGAAAGGCCCTAGAGATGTCTCATCAGGAAAATTAAGTCTTAAATCCTTTGACTAAAACAGTAGATTGACATGACTGTCCTAAAGTAACCTAAACACTGCTCTGTGGTGACCTGTGTCTTGCTTTTCGAGCTATGAAAGACCAGGTGCTATTTGCAATCTTAGTATCATTTTATTTCCTATACCTTCACCTTTCATGTGCTGTCAAAGCTTAATGTATTACACAGAGAAGACAGTACTTTAGCTGTTCTTTTATTTATAATTTTATTGAATGGTTTGTCTGTGTGACATTTTATCTTTTGGTTTATTTGTTATTTGGGATATTTTGCAGACACCTTAACGTTTATGGACGTCAGGCTTATTTTAAGCCCTGTGTTTCTTAAGTATAGCTGAACAATCCACTTGTATTACTGAGTATAGCTAGTGGGATTTGGCTTTATTGGCTTTCATTTACCCAAAAAGACTTAAAAGTCATGGGCATTTTGAAGACGTAGCTCAAACATTGTATATCCATAAGGGGTCATTTGCATATATCCCATGGGCCTCCACTACAGGATGTTTAATGAATTACACCCTATCTTACCTGGGCTGGATTTTTCTTGCAGTTTTTACTGAATAGTTTGCCTGTGTGGCCTTCCTATCCTTTTCTTTGGTTGTTTATTGTACTTATGGATATGAAATATAAATATACAAGAAAGGTACTATTGGTATGAATGAGAATACAAAGTAGTACAGAGGTGTTGCTGTGTGTGTGTGTGTGTGTGTGTGTGTGTGTGTGTGTGTGTGTGTGTGTGTGTGTGTGTGTGTGTGTGTGTGTGTGTGTGTTTGCGTGTGCGTGTGTGTGTGTATAATATGGGTTTTTAGGGGTAATGAAACATCTTGGATACAAATCTCTTCTTGTAAAGGCAGAGGATACACATGGTTACAGTAATAGCAAGCATGTCTCACAGACGGAGCAGAATTTCTGGAAAGTACAAGATGGAAACCAGTGAAAGCTTTACTATGGAAAATAGAACTCCAAGCAAAAACTCAAGGAATCAGGTCTAGGATTCAGCAGATCCGTGTGGATATGACCTAGGTTATAACAAAGGATATTAGCTTGTTACCATGCTGATCTTAAAGTCAGAGACCTTGAAAGGCATTAAGACTGTTACTGGAGTGGATGTGGGACGTTGCCTTTCTTTAGAGCCTTTAGATCATTTGAAGTTAGGCCAGGAGAGATAGAAGATATTTCACAAGCTCATGAAAAATGCTTTTATCATACTTCAAAGCCCTACTTCTCTGAGGGATGGAAAGCAGTTCCTATACAGCAAAAACAAGTTTAGACATCCAAAACAGAGACTTCTTCCACAAAATGCTAAAATAATCATTATAGTCATTTAGTGGAGAGAGCCAGGTCTTGCAAGGTAGCTCATGCCATTTCTAAAGATTCTGAGTCTGAAACAGAAGCAAAATGCTCTAGATGAGAACAATGGAGCAAAGTTGCCATAGCAGAAAAGATTAAAACATAACTTATAGTGGATGTAGCACAGAAATCTGACACCTGCTGAGAGAAAAAAGGATGACTGACATACTAGACAGCTCAGCAATCAGAGTAAGTTAAGGGTAGAGGTCTGAAAATAATCTAATTCAAATGTTGCCACCCAGGAAAAAAAACTAGGTGTAGCCTAATGTTCCTACTTTTGTACCCTGAGTTTGAGAATCTAAAACATTCATTGTTGACAGCTGGATGGCTAAAGTAAGTCCACACAACTTAAAAGCAAGAATAACCAGTGCCTTTGTTTTGGGTATTACTGCCAAAGGGGACCCAGAAGCTATACTGCTCCCTGTGGGCTGGAGTCACAGGGCAAAGACCAGTCAGCTTACCTTTTTCATTGAGATGTTACTTCTTATACCTACTTTTAAGTTTATTCTGGGAAGTCTTTTCTAAGTAGAAAAGAGGCTCCACAGTCTAGATCTGTGGTATAGGTTGACAGTGACCTGACTATGACTCAGATAGTCTGAGTCTAATGGCTCCTGAGGTGGAAGGGTCAGACATGGGAGTGTAGGACTGAAAGGCATATGCCAGTTAGCCCATCCTGCGTAAGAGAAATAGTGGTTCTAGCCAGCAAAATGGCAAGTGTGCAACCAGAAGCTTACATGTCAACAATGACCACAGAACCAGGGTATATGGGCTTAGTAGTTTAAGTCAGTGATGGAAATGCTCCAGAGTGTGCATGTGGAATCATGCACATGCCATGGGACGGCACAGAATACCAGTACGATAATGTGGATGTTTGTGTCAACCCCCAGAGGTGAGAGTAAGGATATAAACACAAAACCTTTGATGGCTGCCTGTATGACATCCCATCCAAAGTGTGGGAACTGGTGGTCAACAAACAAAGGGAGAAAAAAATTATTAAAAAACATTGACCCATAGAGCTATCTTTGGAAGCTAGCCCTTCATGCAATGAGAAAGTGTTAATCACATTTTGGCAGTAATATCCTGTGATTGTTAGAAATACCTGGGAAGAAAGAATGCTAATGGTCTCCATGGAGTAAAGTGATGAAGGTCTGTCTACACTACCAATGACCCATGTTCAAGCAGCAAGCTAACATCAAAACAGGAAAACATTACAGTGATTTTTGCAGTAGAGCAATGCCCCTGTACCACATGTTTATTTATATATATTAAGTCCAAATTCACTCCCCTCCAAGGGATGAAAATAGCATACCAATCTACCATTTGGAATTTGGTGAAATGACCTTAATTTGTTCTCATACTTGTACACCATCCCTCCTAAAATTGGAATTTATTTTAAGAGGTTGCAGTTTAGTGTATAGCATTTAATTTAAGTTCTAATTTAATAGTACCAACATTTAAAATGTATCCATAATTTGGGGCCTTTTCCCTAATTATTTACTCTGTCCTTAACTCTGGGGAAAGTATTTGAGAATTCTGGGACATGCCTATTTCCCAAGGATGTAATTTTTTTTTAAAAAAACATTCTGAGCTTTTGAATGGCCAACTTAATGAAGACAACTGAATGAACACTTAACTTTGTAAATGTTAATAATGTTGACAGAACCTCCAGCTGCTATAAATGACATTGCCAAAACCAGGGAAAACAGAACAAAGCCAGTACATCATGCTGGAGATACAGAAAAGGATATTAGTTTTACTCCTGCAGTAAACAGAAAACACATGGCAGAAATTGTGTATGATATCAAAACCATCTGCAAGAGGAGTCAAATAGTTGATCTTTCTAGATCCTTACATGCTGAAGGATGAACAACAGAAATAAAACAGGATACAATAAAAAATATATAACTTGAGGTAAATAGCAATAGTGTTGTATATAATGCTCTCAATTCAGCCACGTGCATGGCAATGAAGGACATGGGGAAAAAAGCAATCCTTCAGAACCTGAGGCAGATTCTTATCTTCCTAGTCACTTTAAAGCCAATTGTCTGATACATAAATACAGAAGTTACAGTGAAATTGTAAATTAGCTGTTTGGTTTTTGCAGAATGCACTAATTCATGGAAAATGCTGTATTGTACTTTAATGGTTTTATGATGGCTTTCCTCAAAAAATATAAATAACCATGAATATTATTGTAAATGTAGTCTTTGGGCAGGATTCACGAAGTCTTGCACAGAGTCTAAGAGTAGTGTAAGACTCCATGCAGCCTTCGCGATCCAGGAACAGCCCTAAAGTCCGTGTAAGAGACCAGCTAAAATGTCTCTTACACAGAGTGGGCGTGGATATGCTAATCACCTCACTTGCAGCCAAAAGGCATGCAAATGAGGTAGATTAGCGATCCACGAAGCCCAAAGCAGCCCGTGTAAGAGCCGTTTTAGCTGCAGAAATGTACTCAGTTGACAACTGAGTACGTTTCTGCAAAAATCACAATGGAGCCATGTCGGCTCCAAATAAAGGGTGCATATGTGTCAGGCAGCATGCCAATGGCCAAATATGTGGCCATTGGCAAGGTACCCTGATGCAAATATGAAAAATAAATTTTTATTTTCACAGCGCAGCCCCGCGCAAAGGGGTTACACTGGTTTACACCTCATTTGGCTGTCAGCACGCATATTACACTCAGCTCAGCTAGGGGCACACAGTTTCAGTGTGTTAAACCACGGCTCACCTATGGGCACTCATTTTGCAACTGTTGAACCACTGCTCACCTATGGGCACTCATTTTGCACCTGTTAAACCACTGCTCACCTCCGGGCACTTGTTTTATACCTGTTAAACCACTGCTCACCTACGGGCAGATGTACTCACCTTGTTAAACTGTAGCTCAGCTATAGGCACATCTGGCATTTTTTATTATTTTGTTATCTCATATTTCTTCAAAATAAATGGCCTATTTCATTACATTTTACATAAAATATAATTTTATATGTGTACATATATGTCAGGGACTTGTTTCTTGCTTATTTCACAAAAAATAAAAATTGATGTTGTGGGGGCTCGAACCATGACTGCCTGCTCTTCAGCCAATGTCTCTACTGCTATGCTATTGCTTTTTGGCTTACTTTGCATAGTTAGTTCTTATATGCTTTTCCACTTACTGCTAACTGTGGCTGAGCTATGGGCACGCCCGCGCAAATGAGCGCACTCACGGGCAAACATCTTTACAATTTAAAAAAATATGACATGTTCATTTATATAATTTTATGTTCATAGTCTGTGGGGGCATGTGTTGTGTTGTGTTTATTCACATTTCCATGTACTCTGTCGTGGGGGTTTACTTTAGGCACTTTTACTCTTCTGGGGGCGTGTCTGCTTGCAGGGCTCGGCCTATGGACACGCCCCCTACTGTCTTCCACGGACCGTGTAAGCCTTAGGTGTGATTCAGCATGCCCTCATGCATATGCATGACATGCTGACGTCACACCGTTTAACTGCAGCCTCCGTGTAAGCCTTGTAACTCTTACACGGAGGCTTCGTGAATCCTGCCCTTTGTCTTGTTGAACTCTTCATTTATTTGAATTCACATAATTTTTGAGCTCTTTTGTTATGGTTCTATTTCATATTTGACAAATGTGTGTTTTGATCTTGGTCTTTGCTGACAAAGGTCATTGTATCAGTTCTCGATCTTAGTAAAAAACAGACAAAACAAATATATAAATAATAAAAGTAATGAATGCAAATACTTTGTTGATCATGATAATTTGGATTTATGAGAATGACTGCAAACAGTTTGAATTTAGCAGTGATTAGAGATTTGGAAAAGATTTTCTAAACAGCCTTCAGATATCATGCTTAGAGTAATCAGGGATCTTGAAGGACTAGCTTGCAACAGTTTGTTGTAATATGCAGTAGGTCAACAATCCTGATGCTATGAGCAAAAATATACAATATCTTCATTTGGCTTTCCTACAGACTGAAGAAGAGGGTGTCATATAATCCTTGCCATAATTATGGGAAAAAGGAATTTATTATAGTATGACTAGCTTCTGAAATAAGGAACTAGTCACACAATAGGTTAATATGAAATCTGGCAGGCTAATCGGGGCAAAGTCAGGAACTGTGGAAATGCTTAAGGTTACTAGCAAGGAAAATCTCAGTATTAAAACTAAATGCATATGGAAAACTGTATGAGCATCTCACATTTTATTTAAATGAATGCTTATAGTATTTTATGAAAGCATAATTCTGTCTTAGTTATTATCGCTAAGTGGTTTGTGCCACTGTGTTCTCTGAACTCAGCATTAGTGCTGCTCCAGCGAGTAGATGATACACCCTGGGAGTCAGAAAAAAAACAACTCCTACATCAGTGAGACCTAGAGCCAAAAGGGACTGTTTCCACAATGCAGGAAAGTGCAGTTTCAGAAGTATGCTAGCCACAATGAGGAAATACCTCATTTATCATCTAATTTGCATGTCGCTAAATCACACTTAACTACCTCAAGTGCAAATCAGCCCTTTCTTGCAGTAGTTCCCATGGGCAGCAAACTGCATCATGTTGGCTCAGGTGCCTCCCATTCACTGTCCCACACACATGTATACATTCAAACACACTCACATACAGACACACATCAAAATACCTTTTACCTCTTTCTGAGTTGACATAATGTTCCTCGTGTATCCTCTTATTTTTTCCCTGCCCTTTGTACAACATGGATGCTTACAGTCAGTCAGTAGTGTTTGGTATTAGTGTTGCATTCTACTGTGATGCCAGACTTGTTATTAACTTTTTAGATTAGTCCAAATAGTAGTTTTAAAATTGTCCTTGGTGTCATGTAGTGTTCCTCCTGGCTTTATCCAAAAGCCTCCACCCACATGAATACAACTCTATCCCTCTCAACTCTCTCTGATTTTGTACCCACTCATGCTGTTATCTCCTACATGTGCCCAGCCCCTGTAACTCAAGGACTATTTATAATCAGTAAGTGTTGCTAGACTTTATAATTTCCTGCGTCTTATTGTGTAAAAACTACCTTCTTGTACCAATTGTTAATTATCATGGTGGGTTAGGGCTTATGCTTGTTATATCAAGGGTGCAAAGTCTGAATATTTCTACCCTCTCTTAGCTTTTTTAATGACTTAAGGTACTCTATGAAAGCTATATTACTGGTATCTAGTGCTGGTTCAGCAAGATAATGCTCTGCTTCTGCTAAAGACTGTGTGGGAGTGTTGAGAGTACATGGCTTGAATTTTTGTGAGTGGCTTTAAGGCATGATATAAAGAGAGTATCCCCGGTGTCTAGTGCACCACCCCCAATGTTGCAGGATCTGTTTGTTAGTCTAGGGGAGAGTGCAGGTATGACAGACCCATCAGCACACTCACACACACATACACATACACACTCACACACACACACACACACACACACACACACACACACACACACACACACACACACACACACACACACACACACACACACACACACACACACACACACACACACACACACACACACACACACACACACACACACACACACACACACACACTCAGCTACACTACCTATCCATTAATTAACTCCCCTACTGTAACCCCCCCATCCAGATACACACACACACACACACACACACACACACACACACACACACACACACACACACACACACACACAAAAAAACCAAACACTACTTGTCTGCTAAATTCCCCATCACTTACGTCTACCATGATTGGGGGAACACACACTTTTGGCTGTGGTCAGTATCACAGGTGGCTGAAGAACATTACATAGTTGAGCAATTCACTTCTGGGGGGAGCACATGGCTAATTAGCACAGTCCACTCCCTTGAAATGCCTCATTAGCACTTATAGCAGGCCATAGAGACAGCTCACCATGTTACAGCATCATGGTAGGGATGTCTGTGAATCAGAAATGCTTACCACAAGGTTACACTTTGTGATAACCTTTCTGACTCTGGCCTAGTAAAATGTCACAAATGTGCTATAGGGCTATTAGCATAATAAAGGGAAAATGTGTAAACTAGTAAGACTACATATAATACGTATTAAAATTTTAATGTTGAATTCATAAAATGATATTAACAGTCTTTTATGCAAATGGAGAGATGTTGAACTGTGAGTAACTAGCTTTTCATCAAAAAGGAAAGAGAATGATTTCAGTTCAGCTTAAATGTTTATGTGACCTTTGCAGTGATATTTCTTTGTACTTTTCTTTTTCCCCATGTTTTAGCCAGAAAAGTTATCTCTTGCATTTTTTTAGTTTGTTCTGGGACCTTAAACTGTAGTAGAAGTTGATGCCTTAAACTGTGGTAGAACTTTAATAGTGAAAGAATTGTTTCTGCTTCAACTTGTCCTTTAGTGTTTTTGTATTCTGATTATCATTTATCTGTTTTGTACTTTTCTGTTTTTTTTTTCCATGTTTTAGTTAAAACAGTAATCTGTTTGCATTTTTAGTTTGTTCTGTGACCTCAGTCTTGTATTTTAATGCATATTTGCAGTTGTGAAAAGATTGTGTTCCTACGTTATTCTGCACTCTATTTCCACAAGTAAAATTGCATGTAAAATCCATTCCTTTCTATTTTGAACCCTACAGGGCTATAGTCTTGTAGTTCATTCCACACTTGTGGCAGAACTGTGTACAACTGCCAGATTTGAGCCTTAGATATTTTTTATTGCATTTCTTTCCATAAACAATCTTACTTGTAAATGTCTGAATAGTCTAGGGCCTTAAACTATAGGAATTCAATAGTGAGAGAATTGTCTCTGCTCTAGTTTGTGCCACAGTGTTTTTATATTCTGCTTATCATTTACTTGCTTAAAGTTACATTCTCTGTCTGTACCATACCCACTAACACATTAAGTTAAAGTTTCTGAAACAGACAAAAGCTTGGTGCCAAAGCCATGGAATAAAACTCAATACCAAAAAATGCATCATATTACCTTTTGAAATGTCACCCCCCCCCCCACACCCAGTAAATATGTCATCAGTAAAAGACCCATAAAAGTTGATTCTCTAGTCAGGGATCTGGGACTCATATAGATAGTAACCTAGCCTTCAACCAACACATGTCCAAGGTAGTAAGAAAATCTTTCTATGTTTATGAACTTATAAGCAAGGGCATGGCATCTAGGTCCAGAGAAGTTATCATACCTCTGTACTTGGCTCTTATCAGACACATCATAGATTATAATGTCCCATTTAGTATGTACCTGACCATACACATGCAGCAACTGGACTGCCCACAAAGGTTCCTTACAAAAAGAATACAAGGAATAAGCACACTGTCCTACTCTCATCACCTCAAAGCCCAGTCTCTTTAATCGGTATCATATAGACTTCGGAAAGCTGATCTTTGCCTGGCATATAAGTTATCCCTAGACCCTGTTTTGATGAATCTTTTGTCACATCTGCAAAAGAAAAAGCATTAGAACTACTAGATTAAAATACTTTAATTTTGCCTGCAACATAAATAGGTCATATTGGAGAGACATATATATTTTTCAGAGAATTCCCATTCTCTTAAACAGGCTCCTAATCCATGGAAAAAAAGAGCTCCTCCCTACCCCTATTGATGTGCAACTTGGACCAATGGATGGGGAATTGGAAATTCACCCCTGGTCTAGTGCCTATGTCTCTGACAAACAGAAGTAGTCAGTAGATCACTCCCATAAGAATCAAATTTGTGCGTCAAAGCTGAGTTGCATGGCTAGGCTTAAAATGACCTTAGTGGTCATTAGCCTAGTATAAACCTATGAACCAATGAATAAGACCTTTCCAATTAAAAAGAGAGGGGAATAGGGAGGGAGGATCAATTAGGAATAAGTACTTTTTAATATTTCTTATAAAATCCAATAATAGAAAATATTTTGGATCTAGTTTATTGTAATGCCAAAAACATTTTGTATTCGATAACTACATAAGCAAGAACCATTATTCGATATATGTTTGTATACCTATATACATATATACATGCATACATTTCTAGTTTTTCAAAAAAAATGTTGTCTTTATGGTGGCACCTATGAAATGGAACTTGCTGTTTCAATGTCCAGTCCCAAAGCTTCATGGAATGCTTTCTATAAATTATTTCCATACACTTAGATGTCAATAGTGTTAAAAATACCAACCAATTTGCAATTGCCCCTTGGTGGTCCCCAGATCTTGTAGAACTTAAAGAAAGCTTTCAATTTATACATATACATAAAGTAGAGTTAACAGGACTAAATCATTCAAGCTAAAGAATCAACTGTAAAGCAACAGATATCTAGTTTAAACAACATATGACCCCAGTATTTTGAACTAAGTCCAGGAAAATAAGAATTTGTTTTTTTCATTTATTTTCACATTTTTATGCAAATTCAAGTAAACCTTTGGGATCAGTCATTATTTATTTATTTTTATTTATTTTACATTTGTTGACCGGGCTAGTCTAGCTGGAGATATTTCCATTTTCAGTAGAGGCCCGGGGAGAAAAGCTCCACATACTTAATAATAATATAGAAAATACAAAGCAATAAGAGGCAATGCCACGTACCTTAGGAAGGAATTAACATAACATTGTACAGTAAACCATCAGGATTAACAAATTATGGTACATAACATTTACAGAACATTTGTTGCCAGAGTAGTAATTTAAAGAAAGAGTGAGAAGTGAGGTTACAAGCTAAGAGTAGCGTATTAGTCAGGGTTGCAGCAAGGGCATAACCAGTGGGTTTTTAGGTGATTTTTAAGATTATGTTTGAAGAGGGGAAAGGAGGAAATTGAGGTTAGGTTGGGTGGCAGCATGTTCCATTGCTTACCAGTGGTGATGGAGAACAAGGAGTCACCAGCCAAGTTGTTAGATTTGGGTATATAAGATAGGAGTTTATTAGAGGAGCGTAGGGAATGAAGATTATTATAGGGTGTTATAAGATTGTTTAGTGTAGCTGTGTTGTTAGGTAGGTAGAAGATTTTATGAGCAATTGTTAGTTGAGAGAGTAGCAGAGCATTATAAAATATAAATTAGTTCATAATCTTATAATTATCGTTCACGTCACGTGATAAGTATGTCTATGGTCCATGACTTCTCTCTCTTCCATGAGACAAGTGACAAACTGTAAAGGTATTCTTTTTTTTTCTCTGCACATTAAAAACACAATGTACTAGGCTTTAGGTTGCAGTCCTATTTCCAACAGATTTTAGATACAAATTCTTGTGAAGAAGTGCTTGCTTAGAATCCTTCTAGTTTTTAAGAGCTTAGGCAGGCCTTCAAAGTTAAGTATTTTATACTACCTTATCTTCCTATGAAAGGCAGCTTCTTTCTATTATTTATTTACTTAACTATTTGGTAAGCATTTAGGTGGATTGCTCCATAGACCTTTTTCTGCTGCAACCCCAGCCAATTAATCCCACTGAACTTGAAAGTAACTTCTTTCAAAATCCTTCTGAGTCTGAGACACAGGAAGTTTTCGTTCAAACAACAGTCCTCCCACCACCACCAAATGACTTTCCCCCTTCAACAGATTTGAACCTGGCAACTAAATGATGGTAACTGACAAGGCAGACAGTAAAGAGGAGGTGATAGCATTATGGGCTAGCAAGACCTGATTAGCAATAGTGCATGTAAATGTCTAAAAAGAGACAAAAAAGTGCAATGTGATCCATGAGATCTCTTCTTGACACATGCTGAGCTGTTTCAAAAAAGCATAGCAAATAATGAGTCAAATGATCTGGAAAAGAACAAAGTAACAAAGGGTTTTCAAGTCCTCCAGATGTGCAAGTATTTCCTTTCAGTAATAGCCTATCACTTTTGTACATTGAACAATTCCCTACTTAAATATATGACAAAGTGTTCTCATCCCCAACCATCTCTATGAATATCACCCCCCCCCCGACCATCACCGTAGCTGATAATAAACTTTTTGTAAGTAGGACTGAGAGTATAAAAAGAGAGGTTTCCAGGCAATGCAAGGAATAGCTATGACTTGGAAAAGTCTTGAAAAGTATGTAAGAACATTTATTTTCATTTTGTATACTTCACAACAAACAACGAATACTGACCTACAGAGTGCAACTGGAAATTTCTTATTTAATATATATATATATGTATATATATATATATATATATATATATATATATATATATATATATATATGTGTACAGACACAAACAGACTCACAAACACACACACACACACACACACACACACATACACACACACACACACATGGTTCAGTTTTTTATATACTGTTTTACTCCTTGAAGGCTGTGAGCTGAAGCACTACAGAATTTACTGGAATAAATCTTGGATACCTGGCCTGGTGGTTTATTTGTTCTACCCTGCTTGCTGTTGTTGCTGCTGTGAATGAATACAGACCTGTTTACTGTTACTATAATATGTTATGCTTAAAATTGCACTGCTTGGAGCTTCTCTCCTCAGGTCACCTCTAACAATAGGGTTAGGGAAAAAAAACACAACCAAATAAATACAATAAACAAAGGAGTCTTGAGAGTACACTTTTGGAATAAAAAATGTGGATCCTGGATAATTGTTTCAAAAGCTATTATTTTGTTTAATTTATATGTATAGTGTCATACTGGGATGAAAGTGAAATAACAAAGGTCCATAGTAACAAATTTCAACTTGTTGCTGTCAGATGTACATCAGCTCTGTAGGTCCAAACCACAGATATTAGGAAGTTACTAATAACAGCATGTTTCAATATGTATTTATTTGTATATGTTAACTAGGATGTTTTAATTGGGTATAACCAATTTTCACAGAATCCTGGGATGGGAGGCACCACACAGCTACAAACCTAGTTAATCTATAAGATTCAGACAGTGTTACAATATCATAATAGTTCCAAGGAAAAGTACAAAATGGTAATATAAAATCAGTTGGGAATATCATCTGTAGCAGCAACTACATGTGATTATTTAACAAAAGAGATGGATTCTAAGATTCAGTCAGGAAATCAAAATTAGAACTCTGTTTAGAAGAGTAAGGAAACGCATCACATGCAATGCATATTATAACCATGACTGGCCTTATGAGAAATGGAAATTTAAACAAAAGACTCAGAGGCACCCCTCTCTGTTGCAGATCAGTCCCCCAGAATCCAAGGTATGAAACATCCCACAGTGGTCACCAGTTTCTACTGCAGAACCAGCTGTTCCCATCCCCTGCACCAACCCAGTGTCTCTGCCCTTTCCTCCATGGCCTTTAAACTATCCAGGTTGCTTCTTCCTTGTTTTGCCATGCTTTGTATTACTCTTGTTTTTTTTTTTCACTCCATCCTTTCAACTCATTTTGAATTAAGCCAAAGGACCCCAGAAGCTATTTAATTCTGCATTCTTTGAGGTGCAGTTTTCACCCTTTTCCCAGTTTTTATACAACAAAAGTCATGACCAAGGAAAGAAATTCCGCCTTATTTTCTTAATGCTTGAAGTGACATAATAGTATTGCCCACTAAACATGGAAAGCAATTTCTTGCAATGATATATAAATAACATCATGAAATAGAGCCTACCTCCCAACTAATCACCAGAAAAAAGTCAACTTCTGGTTACCCCCGGTGTTAGATTGAGATGAAAGTGAAAGAATACATAGCCACAGTCATGTATATCAAGGTGTTGCTGTCATAAATATTTCTCCTTACCAATTCCTCCAAAAGGCAGCTTCTGTATACCCCTCTAGTGTTAGACTGAGATGAAACTGAAATAAATGTCCATAATAAAAAATTTCAACTTGTTGCTGTCAGATGTACGCAACATGCTTCCTTACTGTTCCATCATAAAAGATAGTCACTATTATGCATGTCTAATATTTTGTGAGCAAAGTGATACAAATATCATTACAGTAGTTTATGCCAGCTTTTTTCCCAAACAGTGCACTATCCCTAGACAAATTATAGTGACCTTCTGAGCAAAACTCTGAGGCCCATTTGCAAAGAAATTTAAAGAAATGACTACACTATCCCAAACCACCACACAAGCTACAGTGATCTTCTGTTTTACACCTATGAGATTTGATTGTTTTGAAAGGTGTAATGTCCTCACTGTCCCTTAGCCAACACACAAGATATTTCATCCGTCTATGCATACCTCAGAAGTTTAATAGTGAGGAAAGTAAAAAAAATAATGAGCACACTGTCTCCAATCCTCACACAAGCTGTAGCAACCATCTGTGCATTTATGAGCATGACCAGCTTTAGACTAGATGGAGCTCAGGTCTGAGGTTTAGGCTGGGGCCGCTCTACTAATCCTGAGTCAAATTGTCCTTATATAGCCAAGGATGTGGAAGCCACCAGACGCCAAAAAGCTGTAAGGGCCTAGATGAAATATGATGTATGTTTAACTAGCCTTTACTAATAATCAATATTATGATTAAACAAGAATAAAACAAAATAAAGTATAAGTAATTAAACCTAATACAAATAATCCAAATAAAAAGTAAGTTAAGCAAACAAGGCAACATTTCCAAATACTTCATTAGAAAGGCTGTCACATGTACATCACTGATAAAAGTTACCAGATATAAAACATCTCTTAGCATATGTTCAGTTTGAAAAGTAGGCATATGGTACTTAGGCCCCAAAATAAATAAATAAAAATTTCAAAAGAGGTATACTAATGTTAAGACAAATGTTTTGCAACAAAAACTAAACTGCATAACAATTTTAGTCTGTGTTCAATGTGGTCAGTTCAGCAGTCACCTATTCCAAATATCCCACTTCAGAGTAGTCTGAGACCTTACCTTAACATCACCAGATCAGAATCATATATTTCCTGCATTTAACAATCACCAATCTTGAATGGAAGATGGACTTTGTAGCTTTCCCTGACCTAATAATCATCTTTCTTCCCAATACCATCAGTAGGTTCAAGATCTTTTTATCCTTCATATAGAGACCTAAATCAAGAGTGCAACCTATTAGAAACAGAGATGGAGTCAATGTTATTATCTCAGGCCGTAATTGTCATAAGTATGATGCAACTCAGCTTTAAGTTCATCTAATTCTTAACAGTAGCAAAATATGTGTAGCCAGTCACCCATTTGCATTTCCAAACATCTCCAATAATATGAGGGAACTGTTGGAAAAAAAAAAACAGGCCAGCCCAGGGGGAGTGTAAAAATATTTGAAAAGGCACCCCATCCAAAAAAAAGGGTAATGTCTAGATCTAGTGGCATAGCAAGGGTACAAAGAATCTCTCCCCACTGCATGGGAGAAACTGAGCAGCCCAAAATCTCTCTCTCTCCCAAGCCCCCGTATTGACTTTTTATCTATTGTTGTCCAAAATCAAAATATTGGGCAGTATAGAGCAGTGACAACACCTTTAGCTGAGGAAGTTTGTATTGCAGCATCAATCTTGTAATGTAGCCATCTAATTAATCAGAGGGAACTATTAATATCAGTTTTGGCCTTTTAACATTTGTTTGCAAAATTTTAAAGATACTCTCACCCAAATCGGGAGCACTACACTCTTGAGTAAATTGGATCCAAGTATGAGTACTAACTCTTTGATTATTTGATCCCAATATCTGAGAGTTGGTACCTCAGTTAGATATCTAGCTAGTATTTGGTAATTTTCAACAGGGGTCAGTGAAATCCTGACAGGTGTTATTTTATTCAGCCAGTTACGTGTCTGAGTTTGCCTAAAGTCCCACCATACAAGGCCAAAAAATTCTAAACTAGTCGACATTCTATTTTTATTAGCCAATAAAACATCATTCATTAGCTGTTCATAAAAAAAACACTAGCCCCTCCTAACAGATGGGATTTTAATATTGGCTCCCAAGGAAAGTCCAAATTATCTGATATAAAATATAGCAACACTTTATGCCAGGCTACCTGGATATATCTCTCAAAATTAAGTGCCTTCAACCATTGACCCCCGTCCAAGCCTAATTGCAAAGTGACTATATCCTACACCAAACAAGGATTCGTACCATCTCAAAGAAACTTGGTAACCTGCTGTTTCAAAAGTAGAACAAAATTAGAAAGAATGAGAACTCTTGGGTGTTATATAACACTAAAGAAAGAATAAATAAAGGTAATAACTTGGGTTCTTTGTGGCATATTGAGGTATAACCCCTGCTTCATTCTGAAAGCAAGTGCTTAGCTTTTGAAAGAATAGCCATATAATAGGCTTCCACTGATAGTTCCACTGTTGAGTGTAAATGTATGCCAAGATACTTTATACCATCATGCACAGCCAGAAAGTTAAGCATATTCTTAAGCTGGTCAAAAGGAGACTAATTTACCCTAACTGTCTGAGTCCTGGTGGCATTAACCCTGTACCCAGAGAGAGAGAGGGAAAAATAAATAACTCCAAGTCCCTTATCATCATTGGCAAATCCCTTTCTGGATAGGTTAGGCACACCAATAAGTCATCTGCATACAACAAAACCTTTATTTGCTGGCCACAAACCCTAATACCACTATCAGGCACTGATTTATGGAGTTCCCCTTATCAGTTCAATATATAGGCCAAATAGCACGGATGACAGGAAACAGCCCTGCCTGGTACTTTGCTGCAATTTAACTGGATTTGAAGGTTTAGGGCCCATTTTAACACACCCTAGTGAAAGGCTATGTCATTCAACTGCTGAGGGAAACACAAGAAGTCTAGTATATTGTAAAGAAATGCCCAGGAAACATGACCAAAAGCCATTTAGCATCAACACTGGCCATGAATATGGCTTTATTAAACACATTTTCCTTCTTCGGGGATAAGAAAGTTCAAGCTGGACTGATCTAAATAAACCAGTTGAGGAAGTATGTAAGGAAATTTCTTATCAAGAATAACTTATGATTAACTTGTAATTGTGGCTCAGGATGGATAATGACCTATAAGAACTGGACAGCAATGGGTCCTTTCCTGGTTTCAAAAGCACTGATATGACTGCTGTCTTCCAAGGGGGGAGTGGTGAGTCTGATGCAAGAAGATGTAGTTCACTAAAAGCAGAAAATTGCTGACAAATACCTCCCCCCATCTGGGATATTTCCAATTGCAAGCATTCATGTCCTGCAGATTTCCCATTTTCCATACTTTCCAGAGTGAAGACAACCTTATCTCTGTTAATAGGTATAGTTAAAGCAACTCTTTGGTCTGAAGTGAATGACTGAAAATTAACATTACCTAAAAAATCCTCCATTTTTTTTAATGTATCCTGAATAAAATATTCTTAGTTATATAATGGGTAGCAAAAGGAGGTTAAGACATCCAGAATCTCATTTAGATAAGTAACTATACCTCCCATGATGAATTTCATCTTACAAATTATTCTTCAAGCTGTCTCTTGCCTTAAACCCTGCACAAAAAATGTCTTAGATTTGGGAGTCACTTCAATTGCAGTGAGCTTCAGGCTACTTTGAGCATAACCCACTCTACTTGTAAAACAGTTAGTCATATTCTCTTCAGCATCCCGAGTTGCTTATGAGTTATCTACTGCCTGCCATAATCTCACATAGTGTATCTAATAAGTCCATCTGACATTTATTGAACCTGTAGTTAGAAAGTGAATGAAGTCCATTCTCATAAGTCTGAACTGCTCTTAGTTTGCATTTAAAAGCCTCTCATTGTAATGGTGGGTTGGGCTCATTAATAGTCCCTAGACTTTGCCAGCTGGCAAAAAAAACATTACACATTCATGAAATGTGAGACCCTTGCAACAGAAAAATTAGCACTTCAGAATGGAAGGTGCTTATGGAAGGGTGTAGGGTTAATCATCAAAGGAAATATCCTTTGAATGTTTTTAATCGAATACTAAACATTGAAACTGCTTTTTGTTGTATAGGCATATAATCACAAAGTTATTCATCGAATAGTCATAGTTGGCCATCTGAAATGCATTGGGATACCTGGAAATGTTAATTTAAAAAATATCTGTGTGCACATTTTCAACACTCCCCCGGATTCACGAATCCTCTGTGTAAGACTTAATAAGTCTTACTTGGAGGCTGCAGTTGAACGGTATGATGTCAGCATGCCATGAATATGCACGAGGGCATGCTGACTCAACCGTAAGTCTTACACGGACCGTGTAAGAAAGCAGGGGGCATGTCCGACTGCCGAGCAGTCTAAATGTCCACGCCCCTGCAAGTGTTTTAAAAGTAAAAGCAAATGCACAAGAGCAAGTCTGCTCAAATGTCCCTGCACCCAACACCACACTCCCTGATATTGTAAACCCCTACCATAGTTCTAAAACGTAAAATATTAAATTTATTTTTTTAAATTCCCAAAATAGCTGCCCGTATTTGTGCGTGTGCGCTAGAGTTAGCAATTCTGACATGGAAGAGCATAAGAAAGAATGTTTATGCAAATCACACCAAATAGCAATAGTGTAATGGTAGAGCGTTTGCACAAAGAAGAGGCATTCACGGTTCGAGTCTCACCACTCCCCTTCGTATTTATTTTTTAAATCAGTATATGAAATAATACCTGACAAATATGTTTAAACATTACTAAAAAGCAATGAAATGGCCAATGTATCAGTGAACAAAATAAATATTTTAAAGGATCCTGATATAAAATTGCCTGCAGTTGAGCAGCACTTTACCCAGCACAATAGAGTTGCCCATAGTTCAATAGCACTTTACCCAGCACAATAGAGTTGCCCATGGTTTAATAGCACTTTACCCAGTGCAATGTGTTTGCGCGGATGTGCGCGCCGCACCAACCAGGGCACCGTAGGGCACCGAGGAGCAATGTAGAGCAAAGTTGCTTAAATGCAGCCACACCCCCTAGCCTGTCTGGACAGTATGAAAATAAAATGAATAACAAGGTTCGAACCCAGGACTCTGTGCATCAGAAGCAAAGTACAGAACCACTAAGCCATGACAACATAAGGGAACATACTTATACTTACGAATGGTAGTTTAACCATTACTAAGCAGGTCTGCAGTCAGCCAAGAATTTTACAAAATGGCCAATTACAAAAAAGTGCTGGAAATGCAGCATATTTAAGCCCCGCAGGTGGGAATACACGCCATAACTGATTGTAGCTCACATCTGCAGTTAGAATGTCTGGTGTCGGAGAGGGAACACGCTTCCAAGTGCAATGTTGGGGCATCGAGGAGTCCAAATACATGGTTTGGCTCCTTGTCCACTAACAGGAGTCAAGACTCCTGCAGGGCCAGTTCCAAGGGACGGAGTACAAGGCAGAGGCTTGGAATCGGTTAGCTCGTGATCTCACCAGTGCCACAGGTGTTCCTCGGACTGGTGAGCAGGTCCATCACCACCATGCAGACCTGAAGAGACGAAAGCAGGACCACCTGAACCAATGGATGCGGGATGCCCCAAAACTGAGTATGTAGCCATGGAATGCAGTATGTAAGAAATGATAATGGAGTATGTATAATGGATAAGTATGTCTCAATATCCTTTCATTTACTTTACAGCTGCAGGTGACCGTGCTATGAATCAGCAAACCTATGCTGGTAGGCTGCTAAGGCTGCACCACCAGGCAGGTTAGTGATTATTCTTCATGTATTGTTATATAAAATATGGGAGAGAGCATGAAAGAAAGTGTTGTAGTCCAATAATACAGTCATAAAATTGCCTGAATAAGTCCTCTGCATGTACTGTCAGATAAAAACGTCATAGAGGCAGAAAAAGATTGTAGTAACCCATTAAGAAAGGTAACATATGTCTGGAATAATATCTCTGCAAGCACTGTCATATAAAATAAGTGAGTGAGCCTGAAAAAAGAGTGTTCTAACCTATTAATAAAGGTATAATATGTCTTGAACATGTCTGCCATATGCACCGTTAAAACAAATAAAGGAGTGAGCCTTTGCAAAAGTGTGTAATGTCATTAATAAAGGTCTAAAACCCAGAGTGTGTCTGTGTCACAGAGTCTGAAATGTTGTTGTACCCTTGCATTATACAAACAGTACTGTTTGAAAAGGTGCTGGCAACCCAGAGTTGTGCAGTCCCATATAAAGTGGGTGATGGAAGTGCTAGTAGCTGTGAAACATATATACAGTCCACAACAGTCAGTTACTGGCTGGCATGAATAAGTAAATCTGGCACACGTGTAGCATGTTATTTTTTCCCCAAAAATGTGAGTGTGTGTCAAGAAATGCAGGGTTCTGTATAAATCGAAGTGAAAATGTCATGTGAAAACATCCCAGATATGTAGATAAAGAAATATAAATGCAATCAAGAAATATGTAGCATTAACATCTGCATCCTGGACAGTTAGTATGTCAGATATAGGTCAGGCATATATTGAACTAGCCAAACCCATTACACAACCTAATGTATGGTGGCAAGTGTAATAATACATGTAGGGGATATACACCTGCAGTCACTAGGAATGTAGTGTAGATGAAAAGGTCATTAAAAGATGTTAACCGAGGTTTTTTCTACACCCTACTGTATGTGCATAAACCATGCAATTCCACACCTCAATGGGTATGTGTAATCTTAAATATTTGTTGGGACATATGTCCTATAGTTCTATAAATATTTGCATTCACGTTGATGCATGTGCCCTGTTTAAACACCACAATAATCATGATGGCTTGTTGCTACCAAACATCCCTGCATGCTGTTGGAATAACCAATGTGGTTCAATATATACATGTGTTATGCTTGCTGTTTAACTGTTGTACCCTTGGTGTGTTGGGTTAATGGGAATATTATTGCATGCTGTTACAACTAATCTGGAATGCTGTTTTGCTTATGTTGTAATTAAACACACCTAATCACAGAACGTATGGGAAGGTCGGTCCCAGCGGACCCACCTGTCCTTCCTCAGCCGGCGAGTGCACCTGGCACCAGCAGGTCTGGTGCCCAGCCTGGGCTCCCCTCCTCCGTTGGTTCTGTGCAACCTTCTGGTGGAAGCGCTGCAGGGGATGGGGCTCACCCCCCCTGTGCAAGCGTGGGCAGAGAAGGGCCACCTGTCACCCTTCGAAGGGTCCAGGTTGTGGTGCGTAGGAAGATCCAGCGATCAGTCGCTGATTCCCTATGCCAGCTTGAGGCGAGAGTGGCGCGTCTCATGGGTGAGCCTGCCCATCCTACACAGCCCCCAGCACAGCCACCCTCAGGCCTGTGAAGGTTCAGTGGTGACTGCCCATGGGTGGGGATCTCAGTTCCACTGTTACCATCTGTGGGCTCATGGGCTTGTGATTTCCAAACATCCGACCCCGTCAATTGTGTTCACCCACCCCATGTGTCATACACCACCCCTGTATGCTTCTTGTCTGTCTTGTCTTTTTACCTTCGCAACCTACCTCCCCGGACATACCTACTTCCTCTACCTCACTTCCCACTCTCACCTGAACAAAAAAAAGGGCAATCTGTACCCACAAAAAAATTACACCCCATATATAGCTGCCTATTATGCACACATGTCCATCGGACAAACATGTAAGCTGATAATTAGAATTGGCAGTACAACATACTTTGTTGTCCTCACCCCTCTCCCAGGGGTGGAAGGTTTCAAATTTCACTCCAAATTCATTGCATATGCACAGCTTTTGCTGTTAAAGAAATGGGCAGCTATGGACCTTCCCTACACCCATCCTGCACATCCCGAGCTTGTTTACCTACTGTCTGTCCCTCTTTGTGCCTCCTTTTTCACCACTTTCCTATCTCCCCATTTTCTTTTCTTTAAAAGAAATTAGCACGGGGGTTAGCAGGAGTAAGCACTTTTAAGCAGTAGTAAGCGGGATTATGCGAGTGTGCGCATGTGTATGCTTAGCTAAGCATCGCTAAGCGTCGTGCAAACCCACGCAAACCCACTTACAACTGCTTAAAAATGTCTTAGTCACTCTATGGCAGGGCCCTTGTTCTGCTGAGCAGCAAAATAAAAAACCTCCGCCAGTGTCAAACCCCAGACCATTGACACACTAGACTGCTTGAATGACCACTAAGCCACAGCAGATATACAAATAACTTGGTTCTGAAATTAATATATCATGCATTACAATGAGGGAATGTAAATGGAAATTAGGAATGGTATAACACAAATCCTTTTCTGTGTGTCTTTACCAGCAGTGGTTGTGGAATTGCATGACATAACTGTGAAAGGAGAACCAGACATCCTAGCAGGGAATAATGTTACAGTAGCACATTACAAACACCACACAGTATCAGACCAGGATTAATACTGGCCACAGGAATACAGTGCAATAACCACATTTGTATGGCAGTTAATTGTGTAAGTCAGAAAAAAGTACATACTCCCATGTATCCTGTGTTAGCATTTGGAGGGGTGTGTACATGTCTACACTGAGATGTGTGTACTGGAAGCAGCAACATTCAGGTTTGAGTGCATGCATATAACTGGCTACAACCCTAGCATCAGATAAGAGACATATACCAACCTTCAGACTGACACAACGGTGTCCAGAGCAAACAAGCATGAGCCCCACCTTGGAAATCTGAAAAGGCTACGCCTACCTAACCTAGCATTTTATAGCAGTGGGCTGCAATCAAAGTGAGTAATGCAATCACCAAACAGCAGGCTGCATGCAATTACTGAATGGTGGGCAGCAATTGGTGCAGAGGCTGTCACATGCACAAGTGCAGATACCTAGAAAAGCAGGCTGTACCTGCAGTCCACACATGCAATTATATCATTGCAGGTGCTGTGAGATAGAGAGTGAGAGATAGAGTGTCACGGACACAGACACAGACACAGACTGAGACAGAGACAGAGACAGAGACAGAACAGAACAGAGTGAGAAACAGAGACAGAAAGTTGAATAGAGGGTGAAAACCAAAAAAAAACACCAATAAAAAAAAAACTAGAAAACCGTAACACACGGAGCAGGGAAATACTAAGGTAAGGTATGTAACTCACATGTATTGTGTTGGCATGTTATAGATGTTCCTGAAGAGTACTCTACACACTGCAAATCATCCATGTGTGGCAGCAGTATGTATCTATCTGTATCTGCACATGTGCATAGGGCAAGGGACATACTGCAACTGTTAGGGAAGGGTGGACAGATATCTGTCAGTGAAGGTTGATATGTGCATATATCCATGTAGGTCGTAGTGTGTGGCTTAGAAAACAGCATGCAGTGCGCAGGAGCGGCCGTAGGTCAACTGGTGCCCTAGGCAAAAGGGCTCCATGGCGCCCCCTACCACACTTCCTGGTGCCCCATCCTTGTCTTGCTACACCGCATAAATAGTGGAAAAAGCACCCCTGCTAGAGCGGTGCCCTAGGCGGCCACGCAGTCGGCCTATGCCGAAGGCCAGCTATGGTAGTGTTGATATATGTCATGTGGTGGTTAAATGCTGTGGGACAGATTTGTCAGATCTACTGTGTTACAGCCAGTGAGGCCTGCTAATGCTACAAGGGCTGAGGACACCCACATGCATTCTGCACAACACTGTGTAATTTAATCACATAAGTGATATCCCCACCATGAAAGGTGGACTGTACATGTGCCTGTATGTACATCCATGTGTACAGCAATGGATGTGTACATGTATGTGTATAGATATGCATGTATATATATATATATATATATATATATATATATATATATATATATATATATATATATATATATATATATATATATATATATATATATATATATATATATATATATATATATATATATATATATATATATATATATATATATACACATACATATAGGATGAGAGAGAGAGAGACAGAGAGACACGGGTTCATATGTACCGCAACAGGTGTGTGGTGGCCAAGGCATGGACTGTAGACAAGTGTTGATACTGCAGTACCATTCCACCTTCCCAAAACAGTGAACCCATTAACTACCACATAGGTAGAGATCTACCTAACAGTGAAGGTGGGATAAGGGAACATGGGACACAGGTGGACAGTAGCCTCCGCTTTGATGAAGACAGTGCCACACTACACCTGTAATCTGTCTGTGTGGTATGTGTCATGACAACAGGTGTGTCAGCTATGAAAGTATAGGGTAGAGTTCACCTCTACTCATCACAATGCCCTGTGTGGTATGTACTTCACATGACAACTACACCAGGTGAACAGGCCACAGACAGACCCCCCCCAGAGGGTAATATTGGCTGCAAACAGATGTCCTATGCAGACTGACTCACAAAACCACAAGTACACTGTATTGCATACTGGCCACACAGAGGTGACCTCTGCGGACATACAGAGGTATGTCACACCCATATCTGGGTGACAACCACCATGGCAACATATCACAATCCCTCCAGGATACACGCTCTAGGGCCCTAAACCTTGTCAGCTCACTAAACGGCACATGCAGGAGGGATAGGTTCCCATCTCAGAGATATGCCATACACCGGAATAGACCACATAGCAATAGTAAACAAGGCTCCTCCTTAGCAGTTGTTATAAATACCCCTGATGATTGTGTGGGAGATTGGTAATACACCCCAGGAAACACCTCTGTGGTTCAGGTTGGCAGGGGCAAGTGAAATCAAAGTACATGTGTGTCAAAGGTCAGGGTAGCATATGGCTAGGCTGCCATAGGCCCTAGGGCCAATAGTATATTACCTACCTATGGCACTATGCACTCACACATGTACGTAATGCAATAGCTGCTATGTGAGGTTGAATAAATGTAATGCTGAATGTGTGCAAGGTCTGTAAAGGTGTGATAGCTTAGTGTGATGTTGTATCTGACGTGGTAGTGCCTATCCTGGCTGTGAGGACAGCAACTGATGTGTAATGTACTGTTAGGCAGACATAGTAGTACGGCAGATGATGTGACATAGTTCTCTGTTGACGAATGTGGTGTCTCATTGTAGGCTAAAGCAATACATGTATGCTTAGTGAGTGGTACTGCTGGTGAATCCATCACCAATATGAACTGTAGTACTACCTGAAGCTGTAGGCCTAAACAGCACAGTATGGTGTGTGTTCACATTCTTGGAAACACTGTCATGTGTGTTTCCTGTAGTCTCCACAGAGGACAGAATGCAGACATAAGGGTGTGTAAGTAGTGGCACACAGTACCGTATGGTACACAGGTAATGCTCATCTGTGTTGGCATACAGTGGTGCGTTGTATGTTTGCCTGATGTGTGTGTGATTATGCCTATACAATGGCTGCAATCATATGTGTGTTACAGGGTAAATGTGTGTATCCAGCAACATATATAGTCTGTTACAGCAGTATGCCACCTGTAGTAACAACTGGACACATCTGTTAGGCAGGGCTATGGCATCAATGACTAGGGTGGTTGATTGGTACTACTGTACCTTTACTATACATCCATTGCAATGGATGACATCTCTGTTCGTGCATCAGTGTGATATACATCCCTGTCTTGAGGTTGTGCAATGTGTCACAAACAGTGTGTTGGGTACTGTTGTATAGTGGTGTGATATATAGATTCTGCAAGGCAGTGTTAGTTAGTTGTGGCCTGAGAACCAATAAGTGATATTGAACGTGTGCAACCTCTGACAGACAATAGGATGGTATATATGGCAGTAAAGTGATATCTGTGGGTAAAGGTGTAAAGTGTGACACAGGACACTCTCACACATATTGTTCATATTTTTTTCATCCAGATGGCCCACCAACGCAACCCAGCGTATACAGCGGATGAAGAAGAGGTGATACTCGACAGCCTATTGCAGCGGTACACAATGCTCTTCTCCAAAAGCAGCCAACACCAGCAGGAGCGGACTGCACTGAGGCAGGAACTTGTTAGTCGGGTAAATGACATAGGTATGCATAACCAGACATATGAGCAGGTACGCCATCACTGCAGTGATTTAATAAGACAAGTCCAGCGGCATGCGTCTGATATCCAAAGACAGCAGCTTGCCACAGGTGGAGGAGTGGCCATTCATCCCCCTCACCAGAGCGGAGGAGCTGCTCCTAAGCATGGTGGCTCCTGGACAACAGCTACATCAACCACTGACATGTGTTCTAATGGAGGCCGGAGCCACCCAGCACATCCACCTGGAGCAAGCAGGTAACATGCCCAATCTGAAGACTACAGTTAACTGTATTGTTAGAATATGTGTACGTGAGATTTGTACTGTGTGTTTAGCAGTTCAGCTACCTAGTGTTGTGCAATATGGATAGTTTGAATAATATCCCTACACCTGTGACTGTTGACTGTTGTTGTACTGCAGTTTAGCATACCCACTGTAGCAATGCCACAGTTGTGGCCACTGACGAACCCTCTCATATTCTCGTAGGTCCCTCTGGTGTGACGGCAGGGCAGCCAATCCATGCTGGTGAGTGTGTTATACCTGCAATGTTGGTAATGAAATATGCATGTCATAGGTGAGGTGTAGGCCATGTACATGTGACACACCTATGCATAATGCATGCCGTGCATGTTTGCTGTGAGACGTTGCACAGCTCAGTAATGTCAGTAGCTGCCTCAATGACATGCAATACACAGAGCATGACACACAGTTGTGGCAACCCCATACTGCACATTGGATAGGCATAGTTGCAACACCTGTACACAACATAACACATTTATCACATGCAGTACACAAAGTCATGCTACATATGGCATAACCACACACCCGCTGTAAGGTCACACTTCAGTATCCCACATGTCATCCACACACACATGACGTACCTCGGGGGTAGAGGCCTATCATGGGGCTGTGCAACACTCTTCAACACATAACACAGTCATGTTAGGCAATGCTCCCTACTGGGCACCTCATACACCCATGTACAAAGTGGCTGTGTAATAGTGAATGTATCCACGGCACTGCATTTCAGGTACAGCATGCTAGGCGGTGGTCTGTCACACAGTAGTAGCGGTGAGTGACCACAAGATGCATGATGATGATGATGATGGCACATGGTACTACACCCCATCCGGTTACAGTGACCACAGTACTACACATAGCAGTCTTTGCTGTGCACCTCATTGTTCTGTGTGTGCAAACATATGCACCTATACACACCATGCATAGCATGTTGTGTGTGTGCTTAGATATGCTAGTATACACATTCTGCACATCAGTCGCCATCTGTACAAAGAGTCACATATATGTCCTGGTATGCTATTGGGTGTATAGGTCACATGACACACATTGGGTATGTGTGGTGTTTAATGTTGCAGTCATGTAGCATACCATGTCGTGGCTGGCACTGACATATCTGCAATATGTCCCACACTCACCATAACCACTGTGCAATGTCCATGTCGAGCATTGGGATTCCTGCACGTCTACATGCACCACTCATCCCATGTCTGTACATTGCATGCATTTGCTACACCTGTGCCCACTATTATGTGCTATGGACACAGACACTGTCATCAGACATGGCAGTCTATGTGTCACACAGATAACACATGCAGCCATGGTATGTATACCATTGAGTGATGGTGCACATGACATTGCAGAGCAGATAATACTTGCACACCAATGTTGTTTCCATGTACACACTCTGTTCCAGGGTGTACCCAATCACTGAACAACTACACACATGCATCAAAGCCATGTATAATGTCATTAAATAGGGCTGTCTACACTTGCACTGCATGGTCTTGAGCAACACATATTCTGCATGCTGACACATGTGTGGTGACTGTTTGCCTTGTGATACTGTCACCCACCATCACCCACTATTGTGTATGTGTTGGATTGCTGGTGCGTATGTGTGTGTACGTGCTGTGGTGAGCAGTGTATTTATGTGCATGTGTGCATGTGCACATGTGTGCATGTGTTCATGTGTGCATGTGTGCCTGTGTGCCTGTGTGCATGTGTGCATGTGTGCATGTGTGCATGTGTTCATGTGTGTATGTGTGCATGTGTTCATGGGTGCATGTGTGCATGTGTGCATGTGTTCATGTGTGCATGTGTTCATGTGTGTATGTGTGCATGTGTTCATGTGTTCATGTGTGCATGTGTGCATGTATTCATGTGTGCATGGGTGCTAACATCACGTACAGATTGTAAAGTGTGTTCCTGTCTTCCGTCCACAGGTGCTGAGTTAGGGGTGGCTGAATGCAGCGGGGAACCTGATGTCACCGCCACTAATAGTGGAGATGATGAGAAATGTACTGTGGCACAGGAAGGTCTGACAGGGTCTGTCGTTGGTCCACCAATTGACACTCTACAGCGGTCAACCCCATCTATACACACACTCATACTGCCAATACATCCCTCATCACCAATGGCCTTAGCTGAGGGACAGCATACAGTTGGAATTGACCAGGAGAGTGTGGTACCTATGGCACGTGCATCCCCTCACAGCAGCCGTAGCCGGATTACTGGAACAGTACCACATAGGCGGATGTCCAGGGGTTCTCGGGGGAGCACCACTGGTCGTATTACCCCTGGCAGACATGCCCCCAGAGGTATTACAACCTCTAGCAATGCTGGGGCTGGCCTGTCCATTGACAGTCCTACTAGACCACATGCACGTGGCACTGGCCAGTCTCAGCAGGGACATGGGTCCAGTCATCATACCTCTGCCTCTGATGACAGCACCCAGTCAGGGTTGGTACCTGATACTGCCCGTAGCACCCCTGCTAGGCACAGGTACCATGTCCGTGGCTGGAGACAGTGATCTGTACGGCCTAGCAGATACAATCTGTGGCTGTCCCACAACCGCCCGTATATGGCAGCCACATGGTGGAGTTGTGTGCATGCAGACACACACACACACACACACACACATTTACCATACAACTAGGGCTCACACATACACACACACATTACATCAACATTGGCCCATGCAGTACTGTTGTCCCTCACACACACACACACACACACACACACACACACACACACACACACACACGCGCACACACACACACACACACACACACATGCCGATTGGATGGGTCAATGTCAGGCTCTGGCAGACCTACAACACACCCTGTGCATATGATGACACCTGTGTCACCTCCTGTCATCTGTAACATTGATGCAGGAACAGGCTAACATGGTTCTGATGCACAGGTTGACATTATAGCAGTGTAGCAATAGTAGCAAGTTGACAGCAGGAAAGTGTAATGATATCCTTGTAGGTATACCTGAGCAGGCATTATGCATCACAGCTGTGATAGTCACTGTAGCATTGTTTACACTAGTGTTAGTCCTGAGTATGTAATGTCCACCTATGTGCCACTTGGCTGAAGTGTACAGTGTTGCCAGCATGTGTTAGTGAGTGGACAGTACATGTGTGATGTGTGCATTACAAATTAGTGGGTGCACATCTGTGAACATGGTGTGTGCGCACTGTCTACATGCACATGCATAGTGGACACGTGGGATGTTCGACATACCCTGTTCTACACATTGTTAACATCTCATGGTATCTTTCGATGGCCAGTATACACTCTACTACAGATAGGTACTAACATGGGTACACATGTGTGTATGACATGGGTTGACTCTATGCTGTGGGTGATACTGTTGATATCTGTCAATGATCTGCAGTCTGGTAGTATACACCATCTCAACAGCATGACTATAACCAATCATTAGATGATGTCCTGACAAATGACTCACAGTTGTAGGGGACTCAGTAACAGTTGGATCCTTCCAGTACTATACAATAACAGTAACCAGTGGTATTGACCGCCACACGTTCCTGGGACCACACCTGTGTGGCATATAGCCCTCTTAGGTACATGCAAACACACTAGGGATATGTCCATCCACATCTGGAAATGCATGCATTGGCCTACACTGCATTCCCTGGATGGAATGCATATACTACACAAGGGTATCATACAGACAGATACCTGTTGTCCAATACATGCTGTATAGCAGTAAGCCGTCTATGGCATATTCATCCACATTTACTATACATACTATCCCAACAGTACCACATAGGTGGTAGCCCCCAACATGTATGTTGGGTAGCAATGTGTACAGACAGACACATGTTATGTCATCTGTCCCTTGGTATCCACATACCCATAGGTATTGTGGGGTCCCTCTGTGTTTCACATAACACATTAAAGGCCTGCATGCATATCCACAGGGCTGGTGTACACCTATAATGACTGTCCATTATTGCCAGTCGTTGTTGTGTATGAACATGTCTGACATATACCCCAGCAATTACCCTCACTCACAGTACTCTATAGTACGTGTCATGGGTGTGTGTGGCAGAGATGTCCTTGGCCATGGATCACTACATTGGCCGGGCTTGACACAGGCATACATATGTGACCTATGATTTGTGAAGCAGCGGCACAATCTGTCGAAGGTTACAAATGTATTCATGTCATATGCAGGCTTCACACCTATGTACTGATTGAGATCACATGTACACATATTTATTTGACACGCAGATACCCGATGTGTGCAATGCACATACTGTTCGAAACATATGTCATACCGTAGTAAAAGTAAAACCCACACTGCATTGACCACCTGTGGCACACACACACACAGCATTTGCAGGACCCAAACCCCTACCTAACTATGTTATGATGCTCGAGAGATACACATTAACATGGCAAGCTATATACATTACTGGGTGGTTTATGTTCGCCTTAGATATTTGTAGGATGCTGACATCATCAGACTTTCCAAAGAGGGATGTACCTCTTTTACTGTGTTTTCCCAGTCTCCAAAAAGGCTACTACTCTCAAAGGAAACCACACATGCTATATGCATTACTGGGTGGTTTATGTTCACCTTAGATATTTGTAGGATGCTGACATCATCAGACTTTCCAAAGAGGGATGTACCTCTTTTAATGTGTTTTCCCAGTCTCCAAAAAGGCTACTCCTCTCAAAGAAAACCACACACACACTTGGCATTTGCAGGACTCAAACCTCTACCTAATTACGTTATGATACTAAAGAGATAGGCATTAACACGGCGCGCTATATGCATTACTGGGTGGTTTATGTTCTCCTTGAATATTTGTAGGATGCTGACATCATCAGACTTTCCAAATAGGGATGTACCTCTTTTAATGTGTTTTCCCAGTCTCCGAAAGGCTACTCCTCTCAAAGGAAACCACACACATACCCCCCCACACACACACTTGGCGTTTGTAGGACTCAAACCCCTACTTAACTATGTTATGATATTAGAGAGATACACATTAGCACAGCGCTCTATATGCTTTACTGGGTGATTTCTGTTCTCCTGGTGTATTTGTAGGATGATGACATCATCAGACTGGACATGGTAATGTGTGTACACATTGTTTTTCAATCGCAGGAATGATCCATGTAGGTCTGAAGGTATCAACAGCTTGTACGGTACCCCGTGAGTCTCACCTTGTGTGATCTATCTGTGGACACATTGACATCCCTTCATATGTCAACACATATCTATGCACAGATTGTTGATTTTGTGGATACGACATGTGTCTGTGATGTTGATGAAGAGCTGCTCAAAGTCTATGTGGGACATGTGTAGCTCTGTTCCATGATGTATGTCCTGGGTGGCTGCCTTGCAGACGATGTAGCATGCTTGGGAACCATGATCTGCACATGAACATACCACAGTTGGTAGGGTTGTGTGTTTGTCGGTTTCCAATAGCTCTGTTTATCACGTCTGCCATGATGCACTCCATGGCCTTGCAGATCAGACTTTATAGGCTTACTGGACTATACTTCCCATGGTGTGCTGTGCACCCATACATGTGGGGAGTGCCATATGTTGCTGTAACACATTCAACGGTTCCAGGTCCTGTGGAGTGGGTGAGGCTCAACAGACTGTTCAGGTGCAGGGTCTGTTTGTTCTGTAGTGCATGCATGACACATATTGGGAAACAATGTAATCCAATTGCTGCCATGCTTTTGGCTTTGGGGGTAGCTGTTCAGCCATTCTACACGTGATATCTCCTGGCATGATGTCAGGGTCTATCGTCTGTGGAAGGTGGGTATGTATACATGGGCCTGTCTGATACGATGTTGGCAATGTCAGTAAGGTACAGTTGTCCCTGACTCAGCACATATGCATGTACATTACTATTTATTACATAGCTGAAGGACATGTCATGATTCTCAGTCTGGACTCCTTTTCAGCTACTCTTTACAAAACACCAACAAACCTGAGCACTAATCATGGTTATACTCTTTTACACACTTAACACCCTACTGATCCTTTGTGCTCAGGCTACAGAGTATGTCATCATAATACACTGGCATGTCCAGGGGTTGGTTTAATGTGAACTCTCCAGTCCAGCTAGTGAATATTGTGGTTATGACACAATGTCACATCTGCCTCATGTACACAGACAACACTCTCCTCCTCACATCACACTCACATATATGCGGGAGATGTAACAATATTGACATGCAGGATGCTGAGCTCTCTCGACCCATGACTGGCATAGTCTATCAGGTGGTGAGGGTGACCACACACACCACATATCAGTCTCGCATACACTGATAGTGACAGCACACAAACCACATTATCACACATACACATATTCGGAGGCTCTACATACACTCTGCCTAAGCAGCAGAGACCTCCACAGCAGACACACATACAACTGCTACTCCACTACAATGCCCACATGTCACACAGTTCACAATGTCAGTGTGCCACAGTCACTGCCCTTTGGGCTAAACAACACACCTGATACACTTGTTATAGGTGACACTTAATGTCAAACACACTACACTTGTTATAGGTGAAACTTAATGTCAAACACACTGTCGTCCCACTCACTAGGCCAAACAAGGGAATAGTCACTTTGAGTGGTCTCTCAGGTGCCAGGATCCGCCACATAACACATGCACTCAGGTCACTCCAAAGCAAGTCCAGGACTGGCTCCATCATTGTCCATGTTGCTGCGTACAACCTCAGACGTTCCTCCCTGGACCACATGACATGAAACATAGAGGAACTCTGTGATCATGTAGCCCAGCCCAGTATTACCCTGACCTTGTCTAGCATCTTACACTCACCAAGTATGATGTCACAGTATACCAACACACTGATCACATTTAACAGTTGGCTAACATATTGGTGTTATTCAAAGGGGATACAGTGTCTGTCACCCTGGGGTGACATGCTCGACATGCCAAGTAGCTTCCCTATGGACAGCTTGCACCTGTCACCCTTGGACTTTTGAATACTGGCTAGGGCACTTGCTGCCACCATAGTGCCTTATTTAAGCGGGGCTCAAAGGACAGAACCACCTCCATAGACATTACAGAGTACATGACACTGAGGGTAATGCTGCTCAACACCAGATGTATTACCTTCAAATTGTGCCCACTCAGGAATCTCCTCAGTATGAAGGATAGCAATGTCTGTGCACTAACAGACACATGGTTCAGGCTCCCACATGCACACCAGCACTACCAGGTTGTATTTCGTACCATGCTTTCTGACCACATAACTCGGAATGGCCAACACAAATAGGGGGTGTATCCATATACATGACAGATACACATACCTCCGGGTTGGTAGCACTGCACAAAGCATCACAGACCATACATATGCACCTAACATTGTGCAAATTGGCCTTTTGGTTTGTTGCCTGCTACAGACCACACTCCCCAACTCAGCAACCCCACTCAGCTTTCCTGGGAACATTGGACAATATGAATGTCTCCCCAAACACCATTATATTGGGTGACGTCAAATACCCACACATTGACTGTGGATAGTACTCAGGCCACAACACCCTCGACCAACAGTTGCTACTATTTCTACACTCATATGCTATGGCACAACTGGTCACCACACCCATAGGAGGGGACAACATATCCGACATGATCATCACCGACATGGGGACTCTATGTTCCACACCTGCGATATACCCCTCATTGCTAAGGGCAGAACATACTTTATCTCACTGGACATCCATATCCCGTCCCCACACCCTTCCTAGGTAATGTTGGTGAACTTCCCAAAGGAAAACGTCACACTCCTCCAATCCACTGTGGTATCCTTCAGAGACCCTGGGTCAGTGGTAAGTATGGCTCAGACTGCTGTATCCTTTACATACACATTCTGTGGACACTTAGTGGACCGCATGGATCGTTACATCCAAAATAACAACTGGACTCATTCCTGCAATGGCAGTGGACCTGTGTGGTAGACCCCAGCCATTCATACGCTTTACAACAAATGGAGGAAGCTACTACATGATAGAGCACAATCCCAGACAGGGAAGGCATCTGTGATCTGTACTAAAAGACAGCTACAATCACTTGGGTAATTATGTCAGGCACACTTATAACGAACAATTGCACCTTTCACGTCGGACACTCACAAGGCCTTCTTCAGTCGATTCAGGTACCTGGCTGGACACTCACTGATATGCTGTGTGTTACTGCATACTGACTAAACATACCCTGAACCCACTGATATTGCCATCATCCTGGCAAACAGGTTCAGTGCAGATGTGTCCCCCACATCCCCCCTAAGGTGGTACTGTCCATACCAACAGAGTGTAACCTCCCAGACATCACGAGTAAGCAGGTGAGTGCTGCCCTCACCACAGCGGACAACACAGCATCAATGGGACCAAATGGTGTCCCAGCCTGTGTCGTACACAGCCTTCATGACAGACATAACACTCACATTACGTCACTGTTCGACATAAGGGTTACTGCAGGATATGTACCCACAGAATGGCGTACAGCAATAGTGGTCTCGCTCCACTGAATACTGCCACAACAGACCACAGGCAATATCGGCCTAAAAGGCTAATTAGCCTGTTCTGCAAAGCTATGGGGTGTATTGTAATGGGACTCATGCACATAGACATGAGAAACCTACAGACACTGGGTCCTACACATTACAGCATTGTTGTGGGCAGATCTTGTCTGTTGGACCTGTTCATATTCTTTCAACAGTTACCAGGTCCATCAGTGTTGGGACGGTTGTCCACACAGCCTGCCTGGACCTTGCACAACCCTTCAACACAATACCCCGCTTGGCCATTATGCATAGGCTCACCAGCATTAATATCGACACATATCTGACACGATGGATTGCTACCTGGATCAGGGATAGCACCCACATGCTCAGTGTTGCAGGTGCCATGTCTGACTATACACCAATTACACATGGCATCCCACAAGGCTCAGTCCTGGGACCTCTCTTTTTCAGTATATATTTGTGTGATATACAGGCTATCACAGGAGGGATATGGCTGCCCATGTTCGCAGATGACTGCAGACTGGGTGCCATAATCAGCTCTCCTGCTGGCACATGCATACTCATACAGGGTCTCACAGAGATAGGTTGAATGGTGCCTGAGCCATGTCCCATGGCTACATGCCATTAGTTGCATAGTCATCCCCTTTGAGGATGACAAAATGCCCACACATTACCACATAGGTTGCAATCCATTACATACAGTAGTGGTTGTTACGGTTTTGGGGGCATGACCTGTTCGTATTCTCGCCTTTGACAATCCTATTGCCATAGTGGTTAGACAGTATGTCTACATAGCCTACCATATCCCACATGGTTTCACATGTTGATCACGTGTGGTCATTGTGCCCATATACTCTTCATAACCATGCTTGGTTACTATGCCACATTTGGGATGTACCTTACCTGACACCTGCAGCAACTGTAATGGCCACATATGTTACTCATTGAGCAGATGTAGGGACTCACACAGATGCCCTGCACAGTTCCAATACAGTAACTCCAGCTATACTCAGTCACTTACCACCTACACATATGTGTTGTGTGCCTGTAGTTGCAGGCAATATCTGACCCAGACTTACTGGACATGCTCCACCTCAGGATATCCGACTCCCTTGGAGCTACACACTCCAGGGACATATACATCAGCACTGATGTTAAAAGGACATGCTGGGGGGACAGATTATTATCAGAAAGTCTCCGCCCACTCCGGAGTGTAGTCCCGGTTTTGCATAGGCAGAGCCACCCACTGACCACCTACAGGTGACATCTTGACATGTGGATGGGTGATCACATTTTTACCCATGGGATATCTTATGGGTCCCTGCTAGACAGAGGCACAATACACTCAACATGAATGGGCTATCTTGTGTGACCTACTATTCAGAGGCACAGTGTTCTGATTAGACTGGGTTGCTGAAACCAAACACACAATGGCTATGCTTGTACAATGTCTAGGGCAGATAGCCTAGTATCAACCTCTGAACCTATGATAATTTTCATGATGCACAATGTTTATTGCTGATACTGTTTGTAGGGTTTTATCATCTTTGCTTTCACACTTTCTATGAACCGTTTAGGTATCTGCAGAACATATATGCTTATGGCAGGGTTCCACTATATTATTTACGTGTCTGTTGTCATATCAGTGTGTGCACAGGACAGATTGCTGGGTAGTGAGAGGTTCCTGGGTTAACACATGCAACTGCCTGCTATGTGTGGCCCAATGCTGTACTCCAACATGGCCTAAGTGTGTGAGCATACCCAGTTAGACCTTTCAGTATGTTGCTGTCTGAGGTCCACTACATTTGTTGATGTATGTCTACATGTCCAATATTAACATTTGTACTGTGTGTGTTAAAAGTCAGGTTCTATTCTTACTGCAGGACTCACCTTTGTGTCATAACTCGACAGGGATTATGCTATGCCTGTAGGGTTTCCATGAAATACTTTGCATAGACCTATCGACATTTCTTCATACAGACTAACCACTGCAATACTGTCATGGTTTAGTGGTTCAGTACTATGACTATAGTGCACAGTATCCTGGGTTTGAGACCCATCGCCGCTTATCTTTTCATACTGAGCAGACCAGACTGCTTAGGGGCCAGTAGAGCAAATATGAGCATGTTGGCTTTTGTTCAGCTATGCCCTACCAAGACCCAGCTTGTCCAACATTGCTCAATATTAACCATCATTGCTGGACATTGGCCAATATTACTCTACAATGGCCACATTTGTAGTAGTTGGTGTGTGCTATTTTGTTTACATATACTTCATGATGGCAAATGCTGTTTAGCACTGCTTTATATTGCTTAACACATGGCAATCATGCCTCAGGTGTTGATGCAGGTCTGCCTATGTCAGATGCACATACTACACTCCCTATACATGTTTGAAAGCAGGTAGTGTCAACGTAGACATCCCTTTTACTATATGTGTGGGTCAGAGAGATGTATCATTTCCAGAGTTCCTACTGAGCCAGTGTATGTGCTATGCGTTGCCTCTTTGCCAAGGCCAAAGCATACTGGGCACGCCTCCTTCTGCCTACTGGAGCAGGCTCAGGTTGTTCCTCCTCCGAGTCACGCTCTGCCTGTGATAGCCTTGGCAATGGTGGGGGGCTGTGTGGCCCAGGCCTATGCTGGTCCTGCTGCAGCTGTTTTCGCAGGATAATATTATGTAGCATAGCACATACCATGACAATTTGGGTACATGTAGTTGGTGAGTACTGAAAGGCTCCGCCAGATATGTCCAGGCACCAGAACCGTGACTTGAGCAGCCCAAACACACGCTCGATTACATTTCGTGTTTGTGTGTGTGCCTCATTATGGCGTTCCTGTTCAGGTGTGTGTGCGTTTCTGATGGTTGTCATCAGCCACGGCTCCAGTGCATAGCCAGCATCACCCACTAGGTGACCATGTGGGATGTCCCCATTGGCAAATTTCTGGTACAGCTGCGTCAGATGCCAGATATGGGAATCATGGTAGCTTCCAGGGCAGCCAGCACACACATTCAGTATTATGCCCTGAGCATCACACACGACCTGGAAGTTGATGGAGGGGAAGCCCTTGTGGTTGAAGTAGACCCTACCCTGCTCACCGGCTGGTGCTGTGATGCATATGTGCGTGCAGTCTATTGCACCCACTACCTCAGGGTATTCCACTATTTGCTGGAAGAGACGCATATTGCTAGCCAATACCTCATGGGAATTGGAGAAATATACATGATCACCGACATGTGCTGACATGGCATCCAGGAACTGGTGCAGTACCCTGGATGCTGATGCCTGTGATATCCCCATCATATCACCAGTTGGTCTCTGGAAGGTACCTGTTGCTAATATTCTTAGGCCAACACATACCTTAGTTTCCACTGGGATGGGTTCCCTTCTGTTGGTTCTGTGTGTGAGGCGTGGCCTGCACAGCTCAACATTTTGCTGCAAGAGGTCTCTGTCTACTCTATAGCGCTCCACTATCTCCAGCTCATGTAGCCCCTGGTAGGTAACCCTGGGCCTGTACACTCTTCTCTGTCTCCTCACTGTGGGTTGTCCAGCAGCATTTGCATTATCACCACCCTCAGCATGTTGCATATGTCGCCTTATAACAGCAATGGCAGCCCCTAACATTTTTTGTCTCAGTGAAGCTTTTTCAGTTTTCACTTCTATTAGCTTACTGTAGTGTTGCAGTGTCTCTTAAGAAAAACATAATGGACTGTTGTTTGTACAGTTTTAAGTGCTGGGCTGGGCTGGGCTAGTGTTCTGCCTGGGTAATTGCCTGATTCTGATTGTTTTCACCTGCTAGCTCTGCTAGTACTCCCTGGTAACTTCCACTATTTGGTGTGCTTCCTTTTTCCTTTCTGTTTCCTCAGGGGGGAGTGCCACACACACAAGCGCAAACATGCGCACAGCAGCTAACACGCGCGCACACATGCTTACATGGACTAAAACTTGCTTATTCTTGTTAAAATGCGCGCGCACCGGTGCAAATGTGCTTACAACTGTTTACACAGCCTTACATATGCTTACTCAAGTCTATACGCATGCACACACGGTTACACGCGCACACACTGTCTTACTCGGGTTTACTGGCACGCACACGCACGCATGCACGCTCAGCAAGAAACTTTGGTGTTATCCACGGCATACACCTTCGATTTCTTGACTTTACCTGGCCTACCTGTTGACACACCTCTTTCACTATTATGTGAATGTAAGCTGACACAAGACACTCTGCTCCAATGAGCTTCACTCCTTCCATACATATCCCCCTCATGATGTCACCTATCTTCTACTCTGTTACTCCCCTTATCCTACTCCTACACTCCACTGACTGTGCTCATTTTCTATGTAAACTTGCGATTCACTATCCTAACTCTCATTTGCATAGGATTGCCTACTAATGCTTAGTTACATCTCTTAGATTGAGCTTCCCCCCTTAGCAACCTCTACTCGGTGGCCATGTTGTCCTCAGCCTGCCATTCCCTTGCATTGTAAATTCTTTTTAGCTACAAAATCCTCATTTGTGGATCTTAATTATTAATTTTCTGCTTTTTAGGGTGCAGCGTGTTTGCTTGGCACTGCGCTACTGTTAAACCCCGGAGATCAGGATTTAAAAAAAAAAAGTTATTTTATTTTTAATTTGCATCCCTTCCCATTGCCAATGGCCATATTTTTGGCCATTGGCATGCTTCCTCCTGTACATGCATGCTTTATTTCCAGCTGACATGGCTCCGTTTTGCTATTTGCAGAACTGTACTCAGTTATCAACTGAGTACGTTTCTGCAGGTAACACTACTCCTACTCGGACAGGTTCGGGTTTCCTGGATCGCAAATTTACCTCATTTGCATAGCTTTCACCTGCAATTGAGGTAATTTGCATATCCAGCCCTGTCCGTGTAGGACTAGTTTAGAGATCTCAGTTGCACACCCCTACCGGCTGTTTCTGGATCGCTCGGCGGACATGTTGGCTGCATGGAGTCTTACTCTACTCTAAGACTCTGTGCAAGCCTTCGTGAATCCGGCCCACTATTTATAAGGGTATAATATTTTCAGTTATTCACATATACAAGGTTTTTTTTTACTTTGTCTTATACAGTGTGCACTTTGCAAAGTGTGTTTTGAAACATGGGCCTGGGAGTGCCTTCTGTGTGGAGTCTGCCTGTCCTCCCCATGGTAGGGTAGCGTTCAAAAGACATGCGTGCATAAATGGGCATGCCTTCATTGAAGGTTGGGCATCGAGCTGGCACCTCGGTGTTTCATAAAAATCTACTGCCAATCATTAGTGGACCAGAGTTCCGCTGTGGCGACCCCTTACTGGGAAAAGCCGAAAGACATACATACATTTATGTTTAGTTGACAGCATCAACTGACGTTTGTGACATTGGCTAACTATAACTATTTGATGAATACATTTATGATTATATCCCTATATGATAGAATGCAGTTTTGATGTTTACTATAAGATTAAAAGCCGTGCAGTGCACACAGATCTGTGAGTTAAATTTCTTTAAATCAATCATATATTTAACTTGCATATAGTTACATTCCATGACAAACTGAAAATGTCATGGCATCTGAGACAATGGCAGTAAGAGATGGGTCTGCTGTGCCCTGTTGAGGGGTGTGGACCCTAATGGATAAAAGCTCTCAGATATAATAGGCAAGAGGGAAATGAGGACAGGCCATTACAACTCACTACAGCAGCAAAGATTTGTGGTCCCCAACCCTCACAGATCAAGTCTGGGGGAAATTAGGAGAGGTAGGTAGACTCAACACAGGATGGGGTACTGGGACAAACTTATGGTTGGTTGCATGGGAGAATGAAAATGAAAATTTCCTAAATGTAATTATTAAATTGGGTGAATCTACTGATTGTGTCTTTGATACACAACCCCAACAGCATCAGGCATACTCCTATATAATGTTTCTAAAACCAGGTATACAATTTAATCTTAAACGGACACTAAATAATTAAATCATCATGTATGTTTCTAGTATGCTACATAATAAAGCAGGCACAAAACTACAAATTCAGCAAGAAGTATGCAACTAAACTATTTACATTCTATTTTAATATCATATGCTTACAAGGAGGAGGCAAGGAGCCTCTATCAAGATGAAAAACAATGAATACTTCAATACTAGCATTACAAAATGCAAAACAGGAGAAAAATTTGGTTCCCTAATTGCAAGTAGTATTAAGGACCCTAACTCCTTGCCACACCATGAACACCCTGAAGACTAAAAAGACCAGGTTAAATGAAAAAAAAAAAACCACTTAACAGCTGTCTACAAAAGAGTGGAAAAACTGCAGGTGGAATGTGGAAAGTTTTGAAAGAGAAATTATTTGAGTGCAAAAAAAAAAAAATAAAAAAGAAATGTTTAACATCAGGATCTAGGCATACAACGTCAGTGGGATATATTTCATAAGAACAAGATATCTGATTAAGATGAGAGACAAAAAGTACAAGAAATGGAAGACAAGTCGAAATACAACTTTGAAAACTGAAATGAACAAGCTGGAGAAACAGATTAAGCAGAGTGTGAGACAAGATCGAGAAAATTTATATAACGATACTGAGCATAATAGGAAACCTTTTCATAGATACATAAGATGTGGAAAGAGTAAAGACAAACAAATTGATAAACGTGTGCAGATTGGAAAATGTATTCTCAGACACAACAGATTATAGGTATATTTAAAAAATCTTATGCAAAACAGTTTGGCTCCAGAAAAGCGGTGATAAATTGTCCTAGTGACATCCATGTAACCCCAGATAGTGGAATCAAATTATATTGTATTAAAAAAGAACTGCACAAACTGGATCCAAACAAAGCATAGGCAGGAGATGGAATTAGTTACAATGACCTGAGACCACTTCAGCAAGAACTTATGGTTCCATTATATCTATTATTCAAAAGGTCATATAAATATAGGGAGATTCATCAAGATTGGAGCCATGCACTTATTAAACCTGTCATTAAGGGAAAGGGAAGTAGGACAAACCCAGAGTCATACAGACCCTTAAGTTTACTTTCATGTTGTAGAAAAATAATGGAGAACTTAATATTGGCTAAGTTATTGTCAAAACTGAATAGGTTGGGAATTGAATCCATATATCAGCATGCATATGTTGAAAATAGATCTATTACCACTTGTAACATGATGTTCTATAACAATATAATAACAACTATGAATGAAAAATTGTGCTGTGATGTAATTTATATAGATTTAACTTCAGCATTTGACAGGGTCATACACAAAACACTGATCAATAAATCAGTACGACTAGGTATTGATGTACTCTTGATAAGATGTATAGCTGCATGGCTTACAAATAAGCTATGTCAAGTATCATACAACAACTGGACGGGTGAAATCCTTGATTACAGTCAGCATGTCCCACAAGGCTCTGTCCTAGGCCATTACTTGTTTAGTTTGTATCTTTCAGGCCTAACTTTTTCATTTGAGCTGTTCTACAGTCTATTTGTAGACAACCTGAAATTGGGTAAACCTATTACATGTGTTGCAGATAAGGTATGTCTGCAAAATAACTTGCCTAAATTTACCATTTGGGCACAAGAGAATAATATGCTGATAAATACATCAAAAACTAAGCATATGAGATTTGGGAGACATAAATTGAAAGGTGAATATTTAATACAGCACATAGTGTTTGAAACTACAGACTCATTTAAGGACATGTGTATATGGGTAGATTCAGCTATGAGTTTTTTCTAGTCATATCAACCAATTGGTTAACAATAGTTATATAACTATCGGTTGTATAACAAGATTTATAAATTGTAGGAAATTGAAAATTATGAGGTCATTGTTTGTTAGTTACATTAGACCCAAACATGAGTATAGAATAACAATATGGAAACCCTATAAGAAAATAAACATGAGTAAACTGGAAAGAGTACAGTAGAAATATAGTAAGAGCATCCATGGATGTGAAAATTTAAGTTATTATGAAAGACTAACATATCTGAACTTGTACAGTATCTGTTATAGATATCTAAAAAGTGATCTTATTCAGGTATATAGGGCATTTAGAGACAACTACCTCTGGCAATGTTTGGGGTTTTCAAAAAGTACGAGAGAATCGACAGACAACTTATTTAGAAGATTCTATAGGAATGAGAAGTGTACTAATTGGTTCTCTGACACAATATCCGATGCAAGGAGCAGACTACCAAATTACATTAAAGCAAGTAATAGTTTAGATATTTTTAAGAACAGCCTGGACACTTGTGATGGGAAAAAGTGTTTTGGTATATTGGCAAGCTAGAAAGGCATTAATGCCCGTGCTTGAAATATTTGTATGTATGTATGTATGTATGTATGTATGTATGTATAATTACAGCATGCCTGAGCAGAAACACTGACATTCTTAACTAACATTTACTGCAATGCATTGCTAATGACAATCTGTCACCCACGTTCAAATGATTCATTGAAAGTACTAAAAATAAACTAAACATAGTGCACAGTAACACCTGTCTCCTCTGATTAATGGCCCTAACTACATCTAAATATAGAAAAATGAAAATACAATAAGGTAAATAATGTTTGAATCATTTCCAAGTCCTGTGCTACCTCCTCAAGGTGTAGACCCATCATTGCTTAACCCTTTGACAAGTCATGATAGACAACAAGATAGTTACCCAAAATTAAAACCTGCATAGTAGACACAAGAGCAAACAATCAGAAACCTATTATATCCAACCTCTCCATGGTCTTATTAATCAGCCCTAGCAAAATATTAAATGATTACAACAGCAGCAAAAGCAACATAAATTTCAAATCAAAATAGATCTATGGATGTCCACGAGTTAGATTAAGTCGAGTTGCACTGCTGATCCGTTCATTAGATTGCTGCTTGTGCTGCCTCTGTTGCCACTTTTCTCATTTCCTGTATGTACCAGTGAAAAGGTGGGAAGGGCTCTGCCAGTTTCAACAATGATGACATTGAATGTCCTTCACAATAGTTAACATCATTGCCTTTCCCTGCAGATGAACCATCATCTGTCTGGGCTCAAACGGGCATCATTTTTTTAGTTTAATTTCAGCTGCCTCTGGAGTAGTCAATGTGATAGCTCCCATAGACAAAGGTACTGTCAATGTAGGAGGGTATAAAAGCTTAAACATTTATATTTTTCTAACTACACAGATGGATAACAAAGCCAAATGCAGCTTTTCTCCTCTTTGTTTCTGCTGAATAGAGGGCAGCCGCTGTGGTGCAACAGTTAGCATTGCCACCTCACAGCAAGAGGTTCTCCAGTTTGATCCTTGGCCGGGTGCCTTCTGAGCAAAGTCTGCATGTCCTCCCTGTGGTCGCGTGGGTTTCCTCCCGGTGCTCTGGTTTCCTCCCACATCCCAAAGACATGCTGTAGGTGGAATGCATACTCTAAATTGGCCCTAGGTGTGTGTGTGTGTGTGTGTGTGTGTGTGTGTGTGTGTGTGTGTGTGTGTGTGTGTGTGTGCCTTCTGTGGAAGGTTGGGTGTCAGGCTGGCAACTCGACACTGTAAAACTCCACTGCCAATCATGAGCGGACAGGTGATCTGCTGTGGTGACCCCTAACCGGGAAAAAGCCAAAAGAAGAAGTTCTTGCTGAACAGACATCATCAAAATAGACTCAATGAATGTTGAGAAAAAGCCACTTAGTAACCACAAGACTGCTATGATTTTTTTTCTTAGAGGGTGTAGGAGCTTAACCTTATTATTATCAGGTGGAAAGTTTTGACTGTCATTGCCATGGAAAGAAAGGCATGATAATGGGCATAATATGTAAGTAACTGTTCGAGTGGAATGTCTGATCAAGAGCCCAATGTCAAGTGGATAAAACCAACGCAGTCTCCTTTCTCTTGTTCCTCAGATATCCCTAAGAAATTAATATTCTTTCTCTGACTCCAGTCTTCCATATCCTTGACTCTACTCTGCAAAAGCACTTTGCAAGCTTCAGCTTTCACTAGATCATGATCACTAGTTGCTAAGGTATAGGTACTTTGGCTAGGTTTTTGGAGTGCATGGAAATGCCTCTTCCATCCCCAGTACCTTCCAATCATACAGCTGAGAGTAACTCTTGCGAGTAGTGTCTTTTTTGCTGTTAATGGCTAGCAAATATATTAGCAAGTTTCTACTAGGTTTTTCTCAAGGATTCAATGAAAGCACCTAACTTTTTGCCTTAGGAACTGTTCAGTTATAACAAGTAAGTTTCTGATGTATTGCTAATGTGCTATCTGGTTAAGTGTTATTTTATTCTATGTTGCTAATCTCTAGCAGATATATATATATATATATATATATATATATATATATATACACACACACACATATATATATATATATATATATATATATATATATATATATATATATATATATATTCCATACATTTGGTCGAATTGCACTTAGTCAAAAATTATTCCAGGCATTTCACTTGACTGAAAGCTCACTTTGTCAAAGTTCATTTGGTTGAAAATGGAATATAGCCCCTGACCCACTGCAGTGCAGCCCTGGAGTGAGAATATTAAATAAGGGGGTGTGTGGGGGCACAGCCCCCCACATTGGTGGGTGTGGGGGGCATAGCCCCCCCATATTATGTCAGTAGTTTTTACTAAAGATATATATATCAATGCATTTCTAATAGATATACCTTCTTATAATAGTGAATACATTAAAATTATGTGGGGGGCATAACATGATTTTTATATATTGCATGGTTTGCTATTTTTTTAGAATTTATTCATTTTAAAATGTATAGTGATATTTCTTTAAATGGTTTACTCACTGATTGACTAATTGATGCATTAAGTTTATGGGAAGGATACTTAAACTTCAGCTGTTATTTTTACTCTTGTTCTGATAAAGTCCTATGGACGAAACCTAGGTTAACTTGTGTTCTTTTCATGTTTGTGGTATTCAAATCTGAATAAACTGCTGTTAGACTATGATTTTCTCCCATTTTATCTGGTTGGTTTTTGTAAACTTATTTACTATACTTCACTCACCCCCTTCAAACTAAGTCATGCCTCACAGCACTCTCCAACCTCTTATTCACTCCTTTTCTTTTGTTTTTCGCACTACCTTACCTTATCCACTACATCTCTGCAGACCTTTCCTCTATCTCTTTCTCTTTCCTCCCTACTCACCTAAGCTACCTGAAGATACTTTACCCTGTGCTCTTCTTATAATCTCTTTTTCTCTAAATCAAGAAAAAAAACACATAGCTATCTAACCATAAACATAATCCAACAAGAACACTATAAATATAAAAATACATCTATCTAATAATAACATCTAGTAAATATCCATCCATGCTTATTAGTTTGCACAAAAAATTAAGTAATTAACAGTTCAGAAAAAATGTTAGTGCTTTGAAAAAAAAACTACAGCCCCAAAACCTGTTTATACAATCAAAACTAATAAAAAAACATACAAAATACAGAAAACAGTGATGAAGTAAACTAGTAATGATGAGTATTTACTAGATGATACTATTAGTCAGATGTATTTTTATATTTATTGTGTTCTAGTTAAATTTTAGTTCTTGTCACAGACCTGATGAAGGCTTTACTGCATTAGGTAGCCAAAAGCGATTGTAGTTAAAACTATTTCTATGTGTATTTTATGCTTTTCTTAATAACTGATTTTGGATTGTGGGCTGCAAATAGATAGGTAGTATTTTACTTAACAAGGATTTAGTTTGATCTAATCAGTAGTGTATGGGGGTGGTACTTGCTCTAAAAATGCACTTTTACAGCACTGTTTATACTGTTTGCCTTGAATAGGCAGGTTTAAAATTAAACAATATGTACATTTTCCACACCTACTTTTAAGTATATAAAAGCTGTTATGTTTAACATTGTTAAAATATTTCAGATTTTTTGTTACTGTGGATCGCTTGTCTATAACAAATTAAGGCTTGTTGCTTTGGAACACTACCTGGGTTTCATGATTTTTGGAAATTATTGTGACTGAGCTCATCAACAAAGTTTTAAGATGCCTAGATTCTTTGTTTTTTATTGTGACAAAAATGGCTACAACAATGTATGTCAGCTTTGTTTCATATAAACAGTAGCCAAAGTATTTCAACTTTTTCACACAAATACATATTATTCCAGCAAAGGTGGCATATGAATGTTGAACTAGAGTGAAAAAAGCTGGTGGCCAGTCACATTTTATTCACATACAGCCCCAGTATACAGCATGTATTGCTACTTTGTCATGTGTGTACACCTCAGCTGTCTGATTGTAATACAAATGGCCAAGTAATTTATGCAAGTCTGATTCAATAAACAAACAGTAGCCTGCTACAGTGTAGTCCATCTTGCTTCATGCAAATAGACATTACTGCTACAAAGACAGAATTATATCTGTAAGTTAAACAAGGGTCAGTCATATTTAAACCAAAAGTAGTTCTCATACCCAGCAATTATGGTAAAGTTGATGATTGCGTGTACCTCAGATGTTTGATTGCGATAGCCAGCCACAGTATAAGGTATTCCATCTTTCCAACTTACTTCACATAAATGCACATTAGCCCAAGCCATTCACTGCTCCTAATATCTAGTTGCCTGTCAGGATAAAACAATAACCTGCTACTGTCCAAAGTATCCTGAATGAGATGCATCTCAAATACAGCATTTTCTTTTCCCACACCTGTTTTGATTTTTTGCTACGGCAATTATATTCATGCCAAGTCACCAGTGCTCAAAATTTCTGGGCTTTTGGCTCAGTCCTACTCTCAGTATCACAAATGAATTAGGATTTGTTTTGCAGATTGTGTCCAAGGCTGAGTGAAAACCCCAGAAATAGTGGGATGTGCAGAATTTTCTTATAGGGCATCACAGCTGCAGCAGGTTTGACTAGGGGTACTGAGATAGTACCATTTTTCCTTTGGAAAATTAAGTAAATAAACATGTCAGAAAACTGTACCCCCAGTCAAATGTTGCCATAGGCAGCCACCTAGATCATCTATGTACAAGATTGGCTATGCAGTTATAAGCTTTTTAGAAACACACAGGGAAATATTCCTGTTAGCAGTTCAGTGCATAAAGAACTAAAAACACATTTTATATGACAATGATGTCTTGGTCAGAGTGTTTTAACTATGTTTCAGAACATTTATGATACTCTAATACTAATAACATAAAATCTGCTCTTATATAACTCACACATACTGCTCTCCAATACCTACACATTTTTTAAAACTGAACAGTATCACACTTTTTTATTTTACTGCAGTAGTGCACTTCATTTTGGCTAGAAACACCTTTCTTTTTGATATACATATTTTAAAACCTGGTACAGTATAGTTGAAATCATTACAGTGCTATATTTCAATATAAATGCATTCATATTTTTACATTTATCAAGCAGCCTTTTTCTTTTTATCATTAAGGCTAGAAATGAAGACCAGGTAGTAATGAAGCATGATCTGCTTTTTTTCCATTATCCTTTCTACCACAAAAAATACAGACTTATAATTACGGAATTTAGCATAGCTTGAGCCTAGGCGAATGTTATTTAACTTGGGTGGACTAAGTTCCCATGGCACTGATTGGAAAAAGTATTGTCGCTGATATCCTCACCAAAATTCATCTAGTCAGCATGAAAATCATCTGAAAAATGCTGCTGGTCTTGTGAGACTAGCTTAGTCAACAATGTGTGAAAAAAAACATAAATTAGAACATTCCTGTCCCAACATTTTGCAGTCAAACTGTTCCAAAGGCCACTGTCACAGGCAGGGAGGACACTAGAATCGGGGTTTATAAAACAGCACAGTTAAAACAATAAGCAATCAAACATAAACTATTGATAAAAACATTTACGTATGTAAGATATCAAAAATATTCAGGATCAGACCTGTCTGGCAAATTAGCCCTCAGTGACATGCATTTAAGCTCAGGGAAGTCCTCCAGTTATGAAAATAACTTAAATGATAGCAACACTAAGCATGAGGAACACATGGAGTCACAGAGCCTTCCAGAAGAGGGAGGAGACTTCTCCCCAGGTGACCATTCTGCTTTTTTTATACTCTCTCCTGGGAGCATACAGTAGGTGATTTTTTTAAGACAGGCTCTATTAAAAAGATGAACAGTGTTCTCTCATCAGTTACTAATCTAGTTTACAGGTAACTGTTCCCAAATGCAAACTGTTATGACAGATTGTATAATCTGAGCTGGAAATTCACAGAATCTGGACAACATTATGTATAACTTGGTTCACTAACTGTTTCTTAGTTGTACCAGTATGAAAACATAAGCTGCTAATCCACCCTGTGTTGAGGACATGCACCTTTGTCTTAAATTGATTTGAGCATTTTCTATACAGCTGCACTTTACTGAATTACAATTTACTCACAGAGTTGCCATTCAGGTGGGGCATCATAAGCACCATGCTCTGTTCTCTGACACTGTGATGTCTATATCTCAAGATTTAAATAATCTTTTTTTTCACTTCTGGAGCACAGTATGGTAAGACTTTAGCCTGCCCCCCCCCCTTTTAATTTTTCTTACTTTTAGGTTGCTATTCAGACCTGATGTATTGATCCCAAGTGAACATGGGATATTTTAATTTTTGGGGGGATGGAACTTAAACAAACTTGGATGAACTCTTTGTAGAGCTACCCCAAAAGTTCTTGAGGTAGAACCTGTGGCATTTTACCACATTACTTACTTTCACTGCCATGCAATAGATATTATTGCATACAAATATAGAGTTCATTAACAATAACAAAAGCAAATATTTCTTCCCTTTACGTGTGATGCAGATTTGGAATGTCACTTAAGACAATGACTGAGAAGAAAAAAATAAATGTCTTTTGCAATAAACATAGCCCTTTTATTCATCAATGCACTATAAATTAACAACATAACTAGATGTTTCAAGATTATAAAACTCCTTCCCTCTGACTACTGCATAACAAGCTAAAGTTTAATTGATCTGTGCCCGATTGATCTAAGTAATAAAGCTTGATGCAAAGGAACACCAATGGGCATCTGTTGTGGGCTGCCCGAGATATGGGTCTGCAGTCCATTTTAGAAAGTATAGAACAAGGAGGCATAACCCTAGGTATGAGAAGTAAGGGATGAGGTGAAGAACCCCAGGGAGAAGGACAGCAGTTTAGAAGTGGGAGAGAAGCAACCCTAGGGAAATGTACTGACATTATATTTACTAGGTATAACTGGTTGCTGAGATGACCATAGAAAAAGGGCTAACATCACTGGTTAGTAGGCCATGGAGTATGATGTGACCCTGCCTATAAAAGATGATTGTTCTGAGGAGAAGGGTAGACTCACTGCTAGACGTAAACATTATTGTTTATTTTTTACCTGTTATAAATGTATGAAGAACAGCAAAGATGCATAGGAATTTGAATGACTCTAATTGGGAAGGGAGCAACATAGACAAAAACTTTGCATTTATTTTACTAGAGGGTGAAAGTGGTGGAAATGTACTGCTTGTACAATCCTACAAAATATTCATTATGTGCTCCTACCAGGAGAGTTAGAATACAAAACAAATAAATCTACTGTGCCACCAGGGAGTATTACTGCATAATTATTGCATATGCAACTTGTGCTTTGTGATTACATTAATCGCAGAGCAAGATGTGACATCTGAAATTGTGCTGTGTGGAAGGAAAGCTGAATTACTTTCACAGCAAGTTCTTAATATATATACACATAGAATTTATGTAATCAGATTTCAGAGAATCCTGACCATGAATGGCTGGAAAATAACCATTTATTACATGAGACACATTAATGTCAGGAGAAAGCTCCATTATCACCCAGATGTATGCTGCACAGTCTCTTAAATCAGAATACAGACTGATGTTACAACTAAAATCTTCAGTGGCTTTTATTATCAAGTAAAAACTTGCTTTCATTCTTGAAATATATCAATATGGATATCAAAAGCATGCCTTTTAAGATAATTTTTGATACATTCTCTGTGAGGTTCACCAAAGTTTCACCAATATTAGTGTACCTACTGTTATATTGTCCACATGGTATGAAGCAATAGGCAGCTCTGTAATGGCCACATTAAGTCTGACTCCTTCCTTATTCTATATGTTTATGGGCCATGCTTATGGGCCTTGTCACTCATGGTGCATTCCTCCTTAAAGGTAAGGCATTTCACAGCATGAGTTATGTCTTCCTTTTTGATCATGCGTGAGACTTTAAATTTCATAATGGTTATCACATATAATTCAGGTGCTACTTTGAGGCATGAGAGAATCTTTTTACTGAAAATCATGAAATCTTTGTACTTTTTGATTAGTACTTGGGCAAGAGTCCTTCTAAAGATAATTCAAAGTATCGTTTTATTCATAATATACAATCACAGTGTCATAGTTGATAACCCTGTTCTTGATGACATAACTTTATGCGACAACAATGTCCTGCTGCACTCTAAATCCTCACCTAGCAAATCAGGAGGACTGCTTAAGGATGACTGTACCATACCAGTCTTCCCAGTATATTGTTTCTCTGTCAATGAAACATAAAAACTGTGCTTTTTAATCACCTCTGCAAGGCTCCAAAGTCCCCACACTAGCTGGAATATCCAGCATTTCAGTGTTTACTGTTGTAGCTTTAAGTGCAGCGGTGTGTTTGAGTTCACATCTGAGCTTCAGGCGGTATCATGATCAGTATTCTGCCAGACTTCTACAATAGCTGTTGCCTGCTGCAAGACTGGTATCTTTTTACTGCCAGAAGTCTATAAAATCATGAATATCAGAGCTTCATTCTCCCATCTGAGCACTGGTCACTTTTTCTTGCAAGAACGTCTACTTCAAACTAATACAGTCAGTGCAGAGTAAAATGCTTCACTTCTTATGACTTGTCCCATTCCAGATGCATCACTGCTTTCTCTTAAAAATAATTGCCTGGGGAGGGGACAATGAGTGGTCATAACCTTAATAACCCCTTATGCATAAATGATCATTTCTACCCTGAATAAGATTTTGACTGCATTTTACCCTAGACAAATAATTACTATACTTTTTTGATCAACAAAACAGAACTTCAAACTACGAGCCTACTAATGAAATGGAAAACTGTCTGAGATTTACATCTATAATGAGTCCAGTGATTTTTAATTTGGGATGTGAAATTATTTTGATCTAAAGAAATGAACCCGCATATAGTATATTTCTGTGTAACTGAAAAAGATGATATACTTATGCTTCAGAGAAATATTATTTTTGTCACTGACATTCAGGTGAAAATGTAGATAGTATCTTAATGATGCAGGAGACACAGATAAAGGAACTGCAAAGCTGTCACATTTCCAGCAATTAACTATTCCTGATTTATGATTTTATGTGTAATGCAGCTATAATAGTGTACCCTGTCTTGATGCACTATTTATAAAAGTAAAGACTTCATTGTTTTAAACCAAATCAGTCAGAAAACCCATGTTAAGTAACATCCTCTTATTAACAAGTAGCTGCCATCTAAGGCACATCATCAATAACCTTCTCAAATCACAATATATAATGCACATTTTAAAATAATTGAAATTCTACTTAATAAATCATACATATAACATGCATTCTAAATGCTGGATAAGCAAATGCAGGCCACACATTGGGTTTATAAAAGCAGCTGTGATTTATTGTGCTTTACTAGGACCTTAGAGTGTAATTTCTAGCTTTTCACTTACTAAATACTTCGGTTCAGCATTCATAAAGAAAGACAGGGTAAATTTGTCAAATCTACCCAGTGTTGCATGTCTATGACAAATGGTCTGATTATACTATTTTCTCAGATGAACATTTCCTGTAAAACATTCACACTTAAAGGTTCTCACAGCATGGTGTTTGATGGGTTTATTATAGAAGGTTCTACACCTGGGGAATAACTTGTGATTCCATTATCTATCCTTTGCAACAGATCATGGGAAGAAGGTGTGATTTCTGAAAATGTGAATAAGTCAGATGTGATTCTCCTAAACAAAACTGAGGACAAGAGCTAGGAGGCTGGCTATCAGCTTCCAAGTTGGTTTTGGTTCTAGGAAAACCATGAAATCACTTCTAATGGTAAAGATTCCAAAATCTCTAGAAATAACTAAGGCACAAGATTCAGGACAGCGTGGATTCACAACAGAGTATCACAATGAACAAATGCAACAGAGTTCTCCAAATGTGTATCCAGCATGTTAGATCAGAAAGGACTTGTGCACGTGTCTCACATGACTATGCCAAAACATTTTCACATCATTCTACAATATGACACCAAATTAAAAACTCACAAAGAACCACTGTAAATACAGCCTACAAAGCTAAATGTAAGGCAACCATGGGTTAGGCGACCATGGGTTACAAAAGGGGATATTACTGGGCCTGGTCCATTTCAAAGCCTTTTTAAGTAACATTGCAGAATGAGATAAAGAAAATGTGTGTTTTTATATTTTAGATAGTTATTTAGCTAGTTAGTTAGCTAGTTGTTGGTTTATTTCTTGCTGGTAGCATATAGTTATATGGCAGGCAGCTTCATAGAAAGCCATGGAAAGAATGAGAAAAGGCTGGCAACAAAGGATGAGTGATCTAAACATCTTAACTTAAATTTAATGCAAAAATAAAAGATAGATAAAGTCCAAGGAACATAAACCCAGGATAAGATCCAGTAGCAGCAATAAATGAGGAAATTGTTGTTTGGGTAACCATATAAGGAGACTTAAGGCAGTAAAATGTAATTGATAATAATATCACTTTGCCTAAGGCAATTAAACAAAATAGCAAGTAAGAATCGTGGGGAAATGTACATCAAATGATAACTCAAAATTAATAAACACAGAAATTTGTGAACAAATTTATTAAATCTGCCTGTTATTGTTGTTCTTCCTGAGTTGTGTCAATTTGGGGATAAGAAAAGCATATATGAGAAAATCATTCTGCATAGAATGCGTTTTGGGGATTACCCAAAAAATGGCTGTCAAAAAGTTATTTTTGATGCCATTTAGAATTTTAGTCTCAGTATTCCATGTTTTGCAATACTGAAATACACAGGAAGATGTATCCTCAGATGTGAACAAAAGATTATTCCCCTTTTATTTACAGTTAGTAACACTGAGTGTTTCTGTCATAGAGTTCTGATGACCTAATGCTTCTAAAGATACAGACAGGATAGAAGCATTTCAGGGAAGGGGCAAAACTGTGCAAAATGTTCACCAGAACCATTATAAACTGCGGCGGTGGTGCTGCGGTAGCATTGTCGCCTCACAGTACGACATTGTCCTGTTTGATTCTCAGCTTGAGCGTCTTCTGTGTGGAAACATGCGTGAATGGGCGTACCTTCGTTGAAGGTTGTGCATTAGGGCCGGCATCTCGGCAAGTAAAAATCTACTGCCAATCATTAGCGGACCGGAGTTCCGCTGTGGCGACCCCTAATCAGGAAAAAGCCGAAAGACACAACAATAAAAAGTGTATGGGAGCTTATATGGCCTTAGACAAAAAATGAATGCAAATTCCTTAAGGTCACTGAATATGTCAGGGGCGGCAATTAAATTCAGTCTAGGGATTATACCACAAACACAATACTTATAACAACATTTTAAATAATTTATTTGAAATTCTTGAAATTCTAATTTAAATACTGTAAAAGTATGTTAAACTCAGTGTAACATACTGTTTTATGCTGCGTTTGTAATTACTGCAAATTATTGCATATACATTTTCTGCTGTTCTCTGTCCTTTACTGCAAAGCATGGATTATCTCTCTGTACTATTATGAATCTTTGTACTGATGTACCTGTATGTCATTCTAATGTTCTTTACTGGAGCAAGGTCTGAGGCTAAAAGGGGTCAACTCTCCAGTCTACATACCTATTTAACAAATAAAAATAAATACATTAATAAAAAATGGCAGAGGAGGGAACTTAACTTAAAGTTGTACATACTTCAAGTAAATCCACAGAGTGGAGGTAGCTAACAGCTTTAAAAGTAATGAGAAAAGGTCACATCTCTAAAAAGATGGATATATCACAAGATCATAAATGACAAATGATTTCATGGAGAGAGTGGAGGTTGGTTAAGAGTCTTTCTGAAGATGCAGTACAAAGTAATAAGAGAATTCAGACATATAATGTAATCCTCATGAGGGGTAAGAGAAGAAAGTAATCACCTGTTGATTAAGAAGGACTTGCATATTGTTAGTTCTGTAGGAAAATGACCAAACTAGGCAGAGTAAGTCCTCTTTGTAGGAAAAGTATGTGGTACTATAACTAACATAGGTTAATAAACTTTTTATCCTACATTTTTTTTCTTTCTGATCTGAGAACAAAGCTCAGGAAAGGGGTATTCATTTATTTATTGATTGACTGATTTCTTAACTGTGTGAATGGACTGATACAAGAATCTTTTCAACCATGTCCTATGCAGTAATCTCCAAAACAAAACAATTACTTTCATTTAAATTTTTGCTGGAAAAAAAGAAATAAATACATAAGGAACTCATTCAATATTGTGAAAGAAAAGTAAGTCAACAGATGAAGAAATGCAGTTGGCTATACACAGTTGAATCTCATTAACAAAGTAAAAACAAAGTAAATAAAATGGTGGTCAAATGAAAATGTAACGAGTTATGCAGTGTAGAGATTTAGCTATCTACAAACAGAATGGAAGGAACTGCAGTATATCGAGACTTAACTGTATACATCTTTACATACATTATTAGCATAGGGTCTTACAAACATTGCTCAAAGGATAGCCTGTGAAGAACCAAAACAGGGTGATATCCTTAAATAGAATTGTGAGGTAGAGAAATGCTAACTATATCATTAGTCTTTCAAGACTAATGCACATTGGCAGTGGATTTTGGGGTCTTGATTTTGCATTTAGAGCCAAAATACTGGAAGCCATAAAGGCTTCATGGCCAGAGGGATAAATCCCTTACTGATCCATAGAAGACCTATGTTCGATTAGCACTTTGAACTTTGGAGTGATCACAGCGAGAGAATGGGTGTGATCATCCAATGTCAACTATGTGATAATGAAACCTGGAATTACAGGATGATGTTCATACATACATATAGCCTAAATCTTTTGTGATAGAGTGTTACATGTCTTCAGACTGCCTTCTCTGTAGCTCTCCCCACCGTAGATCCCTAAGATACTCCACATAACTGATGATTTTCCATTTCTTTTGTGCCACTAATAAATGCATTACTGTTTGTCACCTAGTAACTGGATAGACATTATGTGAAATGTCTTTTAATGTTCACAATTTAATGATAAATGCTTAATGTATAATGAGATTTTATGATGAATGCTTAATGTATAGTACCTTATATCTCTCTGCTAGCTTCTGTCTATGATCCTACCTGTCATAAAAGAAAAAAATATTTTCAGTCAAGGAGATTGCAATGACCTTTAGATCAAGTGCCAAGTATTTAGAACTAGCATGTGATAGAATTAGATTAATAGCATTCTCTTGAGTACATTTGATGTATCCTGGCTAAATAATGTCCATGTTCTTGAAATATAATAACACATATCTAAGAATGCATAGCCATAGAATGACTACAAAAGGAACCTAAACAATTTGTTTAGACAACATTGTGATAAATAACTTAAATGCACAATTAGCCAAGGATGAGTTATTTTTAAGATATTTTCTTGGTCAAGACAATATAACAATTCACCCTTACCATCAGAATTCCATCGTATCTCCGTAATAATTTCAGAATAACATCATATGTCTTTGTCTTTAATCTCCCAAAACTACTATTCCTATTTGGCAGAACTTAGTCTGAGTTTGTAAACACAGAAACAAAGTCATGCTTAGAATATCACAAATGTTTAAAATGAAAATCATCTGTTGGGAACCTATATTAGAATTATAATTAAGGGCCAAAAACAAACAATGTGACAAAGTAGTAGCTGGCCGAGGCCACAATGGAACTGAGCTGATACTCCGAATTGGAACTCCCTCCAAATATGTATAGCCTAATTTTATCTATGTAAAAACTTTTCTTTCCTTTCCTAGATGCAAGTGTTTCTTCTACTAACCAACTGATAAAAAGCACATTTCAAAATGTTTAGGGCAGTATCAGCCACATTATTAGCTGTATATACTACAAATTACATAAAAGATCTCTGAGTACATTCCTGGAGCATACTACCTTCTACTCACATTTGTCAACATTAAAATCAGTTGTCTATTCAAAGTCATGCAGTGACCTCCGCATGAATCCTGCAAACAAGCATCATCCTAGTGCACATCTTTTTTTTTTTGGTGGTGGGGGGGTTATTTTCTGCTTCATTATTTTCAGCCTACAGTAATAACTCCTCATCTATCACCAGTCAACCGCCTTCTTCTATGGCTCCCACAGTATCTCCATTCTAAGGCTGCAGCCAATTTAGAATTTAAGGACTGCTAAGAGTTGTACCATTTACTGTTTCCACCCCATTTCACCTGTTTTACATTCAAGGACTATTTTCCCCTGTGGGCAATGCCTCCATAAAGGAGACAAGTATTCCCTCCCCAAATGGACACACCCATTACTCTCTACAAGACCCTCAAGTGCCTTAGCCACTAATCGAACCTGGGTCACATTGGCTGAAGTTAGGGCTTTATTGGCTTTATTCCTCTATACCATGGTGATGTCTGGGCCAAAACACTTCTAATCTCATTATCAAAAAAAAAAAGTGATAAACTTATCCAAGTCAGACTTGCACATTTTTGTGGACAGTCAGTAAAACTAAATGTTTGACAAATGTATTTTTAGTTATCATGTGAGCTATCCTTGCAACTCACTTTTCATTCAAGCATGTTGCCTCAGAGTTTGAATTCTGCAGTTGTTCATTATCAGATACACCTGAGGAAATATGTTTGCCCTGTTATTTGATTTTTTTCTAAGTCATAACGTGGATTGTATCTGAGTGGAACATTTATGATAAGTCTATTTGCTTGGTTGCTATATAAAAATAAAAAAGGCTTACAGCTGAAGAGTATATATCAGAATACAGAACATGCCTACATAATCCACATAAGTAAGATAGAAGGGGTTTTTTATTATTATTATTATTATTATTATTATTATTATTATTATTATTATTATTATTATCATTATTCTGTAATAGTTTAAGTACATAATTTAATAAAACCATTTGGCATTTCTGGGGGACAGCATCTGGCCAGCTGATATATGCTGCACCCCCGGAATGCCTCATTAACATTTGCAGTAGTGCATGGAGACAGCCCAGCATGGTGCTGTACCTCATTGTGTTGCAGCACTGTGGTAGGGCAATCTGTGAATTGGAAATGGTTACCACAGGACATTTTAACCTTTCTGAATTAAGCCATGTGTATTAAAACAGTAAAATGAGACATGCATTTAAAACAGAAAATAAATCTCTCTGAGACATTAGCAGCAGAAATATATATTTTTTTATAAAAAACTAAAATAGATATAATAACTATGACAGAATCTATGATTTTTTTCCATTTTTTTCCAGAAAAATGTAGGAACATTTTGGAATCTGGAGTATCTGAGTAATGGAAAAAGAAGGTCATTCATTTACTATGTGTGTTTCTTCATATGTTTGCCACTTGTAAAACATTTAGTTTGCTTATTTTTTGTTATGTATTTAGAAACAGTTTTAATATTTACTTTAAACTGAACAAAAATTATAATGGAATCTTGGTAATGACAAGAACTAAACTTAACAATTACTTATATGTTGTTGTTTTTTTACTTTTCCCAGTTAGGGGTCGCCACAGCGGAACTCCAGTCCGCTAATGATTTGCAGTAGATTTTTACGTGCCAAGTTTCCAGCCCTGATGCACAACCTTCAACGAAGGTACGCCCATTCACGCATGTCTCCACATACAAGACGCTCTAACTGAGAATCGAACAGGACAACATCTTACTGTAAGGCGACAACGCTACCGCAGCACCACCACCGCAGATTTTAACAATTACTTATTTAATTTCCAGAATTTCATCTCACAAAAATATAATTGCAGTTTTAATAACTGTAAATAATTGTATCTGGCCATAATATATAAGAAGTAAAAGTTGATGTCCAGAGCAGAAAGACACTGGCTTAGAACCTATTACTCAGTGTAGATCAATGTGCTTGCATGTACCATTAAGAAGCTGTCCAAGGGCTTGCATAAGTGTATAAATACTGGGCATGTGCAAGTCTGACTGCCATTTTGTAGTTAGCTGTTGAGATGTAAGCATGTATGTATGTAAGGTCTGTCCATTAACTAGTTTATTTGTATTTTATGATGCTGCTATCCATCCTGATGTGTTTCTATGTATTAAAGCATTTAAACAAAATACCCTGCTTGCTTGTCATCTGTGTTAGAGAGGGATGAGCAACATGGTATCAGAATGGGTTGCAGAAATCCAGATTTTGGACCGAGAAGGCACCCAGTTGAAACAGCAGTGAATCATCCCTATAAAGTGCATACTTTGCAAAACAGGTCAGAAATGAATTTCAGATATTACACGTGCTCAGTACTATTTCTTATTCGAAAAGTATGAAACGAGGCATACAAAATGCTCTAAAAGATATTCACATAAACCAATATATCCAATATTGATAAAAATATTCAAATTACTACAGAAATGTTTGAAATAAAGTCTGAATTGCATAAATGAATAAAATAAGGGGAAATGACCACATTTTTCAATAAGTGCCTAGTGAATCCGTATTTTTCATATTAATTAAAGATAGTCGAGTTATCAGAAGTGTATAGTGTTCACATGTTTGTGCACTGTTACAGTAGAGCTATTTCACAGAATACAGCCATTACAGAGCACATTTCACAAAGTACAGTGTTTTGAAGAGTTTATTGTACATTTGAATGCTATTACTAGCTCACAGAACAGTTGGCTTGTACATAATTACAAGGACCATATTTTCAGTGTGTTTGTACATACTTTGTGGGCATGGCAGACAGATTTCAAAAATCCAGAGCACTTGTGTTTTACAGTAATATTGTAGAGAACTGGAGAGTGTTTGAGCAAGAGTACGACATTTTTATACAGACTGCATTTTCTGATAAAGATGATCATACAAAGGCATTTATTCTGGTTAATTTAGCTGGGTCAGAAGCCATAGAAAGGAAATGTTCATTTGGGTATGCATCTGCTATCTATGCTGGAGAAGGGGAAACCATCATATGTATAGGCTGAGTCAAGGAATGACCCTGAGTGCTTAAAATGTAAATTTAGAGAAATGTGTAAGCCCCAGACAAATGTTATAATGGAAAGGCACTTATTTTATACAAGGGATCAAACACCTGGTGAATTGTTTTGTAGTATAGATAAGCTTGAGGAACAAAGCTAAAACATGCAGATTTGGTGATTTAAGGGATGAGTTGATAAAGGACAGACTTGTGTGTGGTATTAAAGATGATGCTGTGAAAAAGATTTTGCACTGTGATGATTTAACTTTGAATAAGGCCATTGAGATTGGTCAGATATGTGAGCTCACAGAAAAGCACACAAATATGCTTACAAATGAGAGCAGCTCTAGAAGCCACAGTGACAAAGCTCATGTTGATAGTATGCAGCATGTAGTTAAAAGAAACAGGCCCAAGTACATGGCAGCAACTGTAACCCCTGCAGCACTCACTGGTAAACCCCAAAGCTTTCTAGCAAATTCCAGAGTTTGCACAGCCTCAGTGAAGTATAAGAGTGAGTCAGCAAACTCAAAGCATGGTCCCCAATCTAGTTTCATTGCCAACTATCATAATTGTGATGGAAATCAGGAATTTAAAAGGGAAAAATGTTTAGCTTTTTGTCAGCAATACCACAAATGCAATAAATGGAATAATTTCAAAACGTTTTGTAAATCAAAAGGCCCACATTCTTTTATTAAAAAGGGGACATTTTAAGAAACGAGTTGATCAATTAGAGAGCTGCAACCTTACTCTTTATGTGGATGGTGTGTCAGTGCTTCATGAAACAGTCAATGCAGTAGATTTAAGGGCAACGAATTAAGTATTTTGTGCTGTTCGGATAAATGGAAAACCCATAGAGCTCAAAGTTGACACGGGTTCCAAGTGCAATGTTATGTCAGCAGAAACATTTGCTAGAGTGTGTCATGGTGAAAGGCTTGATTCGGCAAGGTATGCAAAGCTTGTTGCTTATGGAGGCGAAGAAATTCAGACTGAAGGCTCAGTAGTGCTTTCATGTTACTCTGCTGGAAGAAGCTACGCCTTGTTATTTTATGTGGTCAAGAGGCACATCCAGTCATTATTAGGACTCACACTTTGAAAATGGAACTGCTTTCATTTAATAAGGAAGTCCATCATGTTAGTTTGAAAGACCACTACTCTAATTTCACCCAGTACATTTTTTCTACCTATGCTGATCTCTTTGAAGACTAATTAGGGCAGCTTCCAGTTGTGTACTCCATGAAATTAGATCCAGAGCTCAGTGTAGTTATCAGAACAACTCATAAAGTTCCAATAGTCATGCAGAACAGAGTCAAAGCCGAGTTAGATAAAATGGTGCAACAAGGTGTGATTTGTCCAGTTGCAACTCCTACTGAATGGGAATCTTCCATGATGGTAGCTCATAAGAAAAGCTCAGATGATATCAGAATCATGACATTTGAACAAAGTGCTAAAAATACCTTATCATCCAATGCACGTAGTTAAAAACATCACAGCCCTGATGACAAATGCCACTGTTTTTTCTGATTTAGATGCAAAGAGTTCATTCTGGCAAATTCAGCTTGAGAAGAAATCATCATTGCTCACTACATTCAGTACACCATTTGGCAGGTACAGATTGTTGAGAATGCCACTTAGGATAAATTCTGCAAGTGAAGTCTTTCAATGTGCAATGGAGCAACTTTTTTCTGGGTATCCTTGTGCTATTATAGTCGACAACATACTAGTAGGAGGTCATAATGAAGCTTTGCAAATTCCAGCTGCAAGAGGTTACTTATATTGGTCATTTATTTACCAGGCTTACAAAAAAAAACCTTCTAAACAAACAGCCATTCTTAAGTTGCCAGCTCCAGGCAATGCTCAACCCCTGCAACATTTTCTTGGCATGGTTAACTACCTAGGCAAGTTTTTTTTCAGACTTGAGCCAACTATCAGCACCACTCAGAGAGCTGACACGTAAATATGTATCATGGTCTTGGTTAGAGCAACACCAAACAGCATTTGATGTCCTGAAACAGAGAATTACAAGTCCACCAGCTCTCAGATACTATGATGTTCACAAGCAAGTCACTCTTTCATGTGTTGCTTCGAAATTTGGTCTTGGTGCAGTCATCCAAAAGAGGGTCAACCTGTTGCCTATGCATCGAGAATGCTTACCAAAACTGAAATGCAGTATTCCCAGATCAGGAGAGAGCTTTTGGAAACTGTGTTTGCATGTTCAAAGTTCCATGAGTATGTTTATGCTAGACCTATCAAGATTGAAACAAACCATCAACCTCTAGTCACAATCTTGAGAAAGCCTATGCATTCAGCTCCAGACAGACTGCAACATATGATTCTGAGACTGCAAAAGTATAATTTCAGTCTTGTCTACAAGAAAGGCAAACTTCTTTATCTTGTTGATACTTTATCCAGATAACCCAGAAACACCACAGAACAGCATGAGAATGAGAACCTAGATTCTGAAGTCATGAAAGTGAGACATTTTTCTTCCACACGTCTTGATGAGCTAAGATATCACACAGCCACAGATCCAGTTTTACAAAGGCTCAACCACTTTATCAGTCAAGGATGGCCTTCAAAGTAATCTAGTTTACCTCAAGAAGTGCAACCTTATTTTCCATCCACAGATGAGATTTTGTCTGACAAAGGTATCATTATGAAAGGTCCAAAAGTAATTGTTCCAAAGTCCTTACAACAAGAGTACATAAATATCTTGCATCATGGTCACCCAGGAACCGACTCTACCAAAAGAAGGATGAGAGGTCTAGCATTTTGGCCTTCTATGACAAGACATTGAGAGAGCACT